>NW_007247154.1:4021-20509 GCF_000164805.1 Carlito syrichta | reverse complement strand
GCCCAGGCGGGTCTCGAACCCGCGGGCTCAAGCAATCCACTCACCTCAGCCTCCCAAAGATGCGGAATTACAGGGCAAGTCACCGAACCCGGCAGGAGTGAGTTTCTTATACCCTAGAGTGTGGGTTTCACAGGGGCAGAGATTTTAGTCTGCTTTGTGCCTAGAAGGTAAGTGATCATTAGATATTCTTTGAATGGAAGTGCAACTTATCCCCAATGTCTTCCAGGCCTGGGGGTGGAAGGATGCCCTGACACTTTCCAAGGATGGGAAGGAGGGTCAGGCTGTCCTGGGACCCTCCTTTCTCTGCTGCACCGCTGCTTTGGGTGTGCACAGGAGACTGGCTCCTTCACAGGGGCCTCGACATCACAGGCTCACCTGCCTTCTCCCTGTCCTCTGGGCGGGGCGAGTGGCAGCTCGGATGGTCCGGGAGTGGCCTCAAGCCTTCCCATTCATCTTGGAAGGCACTTCCCTGTGTCTCATGCACTGTGGGAGTCCACTCCACACCCCAAGAGCCTTACCCTGGTGGGTGCATTCATCCCTGGTGTCTAAAGCTAAGGGTTAAAATTTCCAAAGTGTACAGGACAGGACTCTAATGAGTCATGGACAGAATCTACCTGGAAGGTTCCTGGGTGACCTGGCTTTCCAGGGCTGCCATGATGCCCATGCAGTGGCTTCTCCCTTTCCGTGGTCCAGGACCTCCGATGTGCCAGGCCTGTACTAGGCTCTGGGAGTGGTCAATGCACTCCTGGCTCACCCTACTGGAGTTCACGGTCAACCACCGTAGGAAGAGTCTAGAGTTGTCAGCCCCCAAAGGCAGGAACCTCAGGCCAGTGATGTCAGCATTTCCACAGAGGTTACATCTTCACTGTCGCTCATTCAGGAATACTACTGAACAGTGACAGTGCGGTAGCACTGCTTACTCTTAGCTTTAGACACCAAGGATGAATGCACCCACCAGAGTTAGGCTTAGCACATGGTCTCTGCTCTGGACCAAGAGCTTCCTGAGAGCAGAGGTTTAATCCCGTTCATTCCTGAACTCCCAGAAGGGCTTGTGCGTGTGCATGGAAGTTTCCCGTGCCGTGGATGGCCAGTGCCCCCATGTTCCAGTACCCCTTGTCCTGGCCGAGCGAAGCTGTCACCATGGAGGCGTTCATGTTGGCCCCACTGGCCTTCCACCCTGATCCCACCATGCCTGGACTGTGTAACCTCAGACCCATCGCCACTCTCTCCAAACCTCAACTTCCTCAACTGTCAGATAGCTATAACGGCACCCACCTCACTTATCAGTCATGAGAATTTGACAGAAGCATCCATGTGGGGTGTTAGAACAGTGCCAGGCACACAATAAGCTCTCGACACGTGCTAGACACCACCATCATTATGTGCCCATGGGGGCCATCCATCTGCCAATCAGAGCTGGCCAAAGGAGGATACCTGCCTGCCCCTTACTGGTGGGTCCTTTTCTTCCTGTAGAGCCCAGAGCCTGGCATGGGCTCCCCGTGGGTGGGCAGTTGGAGCTGCCAAGTGGCAGAACAAAGCCTCAAACGACAACATCCAGAGCCTCAGAAACGGGAGGCTTTGCCCCTCCCCAGACTTAAAGTTCCTCCCAAGCCCTCACCACATCACGCCTGGGCACGTGGAAGTGCCGTGGCTCAGCTCTGTACCCTGAGTTCAGAGAGGAGCGGCTCAGCATGCCTAGGCCTGGGGGAGGGTGGAGGAGCGTCCCAGCCAGGATATCACGGGGGAAGGGTACTGTTTACGGTTCAACAGGCTCGATTGTCTCAAAGGACCCAGTGCTTCCCTGCCGTGAGAAGTCCCGTGAGAAGTCCCCTGACAGCAGGGCTGGGTCGGAATTCCTACGTCCTGCAGTAGTGGCTGGCCTGGCAGGGCAGTTTGTTTGTATGGGAAGCCCTCACTTGCCAAACCAGCCCTCTCGAGAGCCTAGACACTGTGCCTGGCATGCAGTGTGTGGATGTTGGCCTGAAAGTGGCAACTGGGCTGACTTGCTTCGGACCGCGCTCCTGCAAGGACGAGCACAGGCTGTTCCCGTCGGAAGAGCAGCCCAGAGGGTCCTCCTCCCCCACCCAGACCCTGCCCAGCAGCTCAGCACGGTGGATCCTGGAAGGGAGGTTGCAGAGACTGTGGCTTTTCTTCAAGTCTGTGTCCGTCGCCACCGCCAAGCTACAGGCGTGGGGAAGAGACAGAAGCTGTTTCGGAGGTCTGCTTTGCGGAGGCCAGACAGTGAGGTGGAGAGGAATGACTGACGCGTTTGTCCTGGGGTCTGTCCCTGCTGTCTCAGCATCCGCTGGTTCTGAGAGGAACTGACTCTTTTCCCCAAGCTTGCTCCCCGCATAGCCTTCCCGTCACCACCCTGGGTGCTCGGGATGAAGCTTTGGGGTTGCCCGGATGGCTCTAGCATGCTCACGCCTCCCTCCCATCCACCAGCAATGCTAGCTGACTCTTCCCGTGGCATCTTCCCAGGATCTGCCCACCTCCAGGGCGGCCACCTCAGCCCGGGCGCCTCCTCCTCTACTCCGATCATTGTTGGGGGTCGCCTCCTTGGTCTCCCCACTTTGGCCTCCGCCCCCTGCCATCTGCTCCCTCACAGCTGCAGAGTGACCACGCTGACATCAAGTCAAAGGTCATCACCCCCCTAGAAGGCTCCTAAGTCCGGCGGGCCCTTCCCATCTCACCTAGGACAAACTCAAAAGTCCTTTCTGTGGCCTGAGCCATCTGCGCCCCCATTCTTTCCTGGTAGTCTGACCTTGGACCCTGTCTCCGACCTCTGCCCCTCCTCCAGGCAGACTGAACTTCTGATGCTTCCCTGAGCTCTACCTGCACAGGGTAGCCCCGAGAGGTGACCACAGCCAGGCTCTGCTCTAGATGTGACACGGCACACGTCCTCACTTTCTTCAAGTCCCCGCCCGGCTGTCCCCGAATCACAGAGGACTGCCCTGAGCACTCGAGGAAAAAGCTGGCTTCCACCCCACCATGTGACACAGCCCCTTGTGCTGTCTGCTTCACAGCATGGCCCACCACTCACTGTGTGTCTGTTGCCCTTTGTTCGTGGACTGTCCTCCTTAGAACACCAGCTCTCAAAGGCTGGACACCGTGTTATTCCCACTATCTGCCCTGTGCCCGGCCGTCCACGAAAGGGGCTCAACTGACGTTTGTTGAATCTTGGTGATTCAATGGACGGTGTCAAGAGGGCAGCTCCAGAGAGCCATGGCTCGGCTCTTACCTCTGAACTGACAGGCCAGGAGCCACCATCCCACAGACAGGCCAGTGCCGGTGCACCTCCTGCAGGAAACTCTCAGCCCACCTGGAGGTGGCATTTGCTGGACCAATTCCAAGTCTGTCCTTAACTCCTTTCTCAGGCATTCAGAAAGATTAGCCAGGCGACAGCGAGACAAAGAAAGCATCCAGGGAGGGCTCCCAGTTGCAGACAGGGGCATACCAGGGAAAGACCAGACTCCAGGGCTAGGACCATAGGCTGTCCCAGCCTCTGGTTTCAGTCATTGGGAGCCAGGAGGCAACACTATTTGATTCGTAGAATATTGTGTCACTGGTGTGGACATTGGGTTACAGTGTAGGTGGGTTGCTGTGTGTGAGTAGGTGAGAGGGCTCAGAGCAGCCCTGCATGAGACCGAGGAGTCTTCAGCAGCCTCTGCTGGAGTCTGGCTGGTTAGGGAGGGCATTCCAGAAAAGGAGAGACCCTGGATATACTGTTGGCGGGCGAGGGAGGATGGGGTGCCGTGTGGGATCTGCCGGCCCTGATTGTGATGTCAGAAGTCATCACCACGATGAACTTGGGTGTTTGCTCTGCGGTGGGAGACAGGAGGGGGAAGGATATTGGATTCTACTGTGTTTTATTATACACATCTTCAATGTGGTAGCCAGTGTATGTTTTACTTAATCAAAATAAGTGATTAATTTTAAAAGTTTTTCTTTTTTCAGTTCCCAGGTTCTGAAGGGCCGGACAGTTTGTTTCATAAGCAAGTCCTCAGGCGTGGTGGCCCACCAGCCTCTTACCCTCAGACGTGCACCTAGGGCTGCGGCCCCGGGCAGCAATAGTGCCCAGACAGGAGGGCTGGAAGGTGCATGACTGCTACGGAGGCTGAAATCTGGAGGGCCAGCCACGTCTGACCCCTCGTCCCTGCACCCCCCAAGAGCTGCAACCCATGTGCACTGAAGTCCAGACATTTGCTCAGCCCTCCCATCACTCTCTTGGAGAATCAAGGTCTCAGGAGAGAAAGTTCCATTGCAGGCCAGGTGCGGTGGCGCATGTCTGTGATCCCAGCACTTTGGGAAGCGGAGGCGAGAGGGTTGCCTGAGCCCAGGAGTTCAAGAGAAAGTCCATTGTACCTGCCTCAATTGTCCCAGAGTGAGCACAGAAAGGGCCTGGGCCTGGGAGTGGGCATTCTGTGCACACCTAGGGTCACCCCTCCCAGGACCACCCACAGGGGAGGAGGCCTCATTCACTAGAGGAAATCGGGTGCGGTTAGATTCTCCGGGGGGGGGGGCGGGATGTGAGACCACAGAAAGTGGTCGGAAATCCTCCCTGGGATTGATGGGGCACCATGCAGGGAAAATGCAATAGTGGCCGGTCGGATCTGAGGGAACCTGGGCTGAGTGGCCGCCACAGGAGACCATGCCCAATTCCAGAATGCCCTGGGAGGAATCCAGGTTTGAATGATAGTTCAACTGTTCTGAACGTGAGGCTGCCGTCTCAGAGGCAGCTAACAGCGTTTGGAATGTGCGACTCGAGTTATAAACCCGTGAGGGCTGAGACCTCAGGGCCTGAGAATTCCATGGCTTCTGGAGGAGCCAAAGAGTTGAAGGCTGAGGATGTTCCCAGAAGCTCAGCAACCTCCAAAGTTGGAGCTCTGGCCCTAGCTTCCTGGCGAAGCGGCCCACCTCCTGGCGATACTGGGGTGCCCCGCAATCTTCAGGACATTCTTCTCCCATGGCAATGTTGAGGTGCTTGGAGCTGGGAGATACCATCGTGAAAACTCCTGCCAGGAGCCCTGAAGCTCAGGCTGCCAAATGCCCACTCACTTGGCCAACGGTGAACAGTGACTAACCCCATGGATAGGGAAGGTAAATACAGGATCAGGGGACTGCTTTTGATTACATTCGAATCCAATTTCAGAATAGCTAAGGGGTTAGCTGCACACCTCACTGTGGTTATCAGTAAATATTAATCTCAACCAGTCTGGGACAGGGAATGGGGCTTTCAGGCCTTGTCAAAACCATTCCCAGGAGGTGGCGGCCAGGTGTGAGGGCGGCCTGGATTTTACATGTCTGGCTCTGCCACCAGTGCGGTATAGGGGACCGGCATGGACCCTGCCACCGCAGCGCTCACCCGCCGCCTCCTGCCTCCCCGAGATGGGTTAGGGCCTGAGGTCAGAGCCCAGCACGGCACCACGCCACGGGAGAAGAGGAAGAGAGAGACCGTGAAAGAGGAAGATGACACAGGTTTTCTCCAGGAAAAGAAAAGCAAATGTTCCCTGTTTTTTGTTTGTTTGATTTGTTTTGCTTTGCTTTTTTTTTTTTGTAAGATTCAGATGAAGAAACTGCCAAAGTCGACAGGACTGTGAGAGGACAGTGTGTCAGTGTGGCAGAAATTTTAGGACCAGGCACAATGACTCGCAGTTGTAATCCCAGCACTTTGGGAGGCCAAGGTTGGAGGACCACTTGAGGCCCTAAATTCAAGACCAGCATGGGCAACATGGCGAGACTCAGTCTCTATTTTAACAGATGGAAAGAAAAAATAATACATTTTAGTAGATTAGTTGTACTGATCTATGAAAGGGCTTTTCAGGCATTATCCCATCTCACACTATCCACAAATGCTTCACCTGTGAGTCCCAGGTAGGTTACAACTTGGGTCACTCAGCCCACAGGTAGGAGGTAGGGACAGGACAGAGTCCAAGGCTCACATTTAATCCCAGAGCATGATTTCTGAATGATGACCAAACACAAAAACCGTTCCCAGCCCACAGACTGGGAGAAAGGAACCAGGCACCCCTGCTCCTGTTTTTCCTAGATGGGAGAGACAGTCCTGCTGTGACATTTCTGCTTCCTTCTGTGACAGTCTATGCTTGTTTTGTCCTGCCATGTGACTATTTGAGGATAGCAGGGCAGAGATGTCTCCATCTCTGGCAGAGGTCTCAGGGACCCCGTGACCTAGGCCTGTCTCCCCAGTATGGTGACCAACTGTCCCAGTTTACCCGGGACCGAGGGGGTTCCCAGGGCTTTCAGAGCTAAAACCAGGAAAGTCTGGGGCAAACCAGGACAAACTGCTCAAGCTGCCCCCCATCCCTGCCTATCCACGCTGTCTCCTCCCCGGAATCCATGCGGCCCAAGGGAGGCAGCATGGTCTTGTTATTATTGCCATATAATAATTATGTCCCTTACTTTAAAATGTTGTGCTCGCTAGCCCCACTGTTTGTATTGTGAGGTTTATTAAAGATTTTTGGTTGGTTGTTTGTTTTTGGAAAAAGGAAGTTGGAAACAACATAATAACAATAACATGGTGGTCCATTTGTCCTAAACTCTGTGCTAAGGACTTTTTGTGCATTATCCCAACTCACACTTTCCACAAATGCTTCCCCTATGAGTCCCAAGTAGGTTACAACTCAGGTCACTCAGCCCACAGGTAGGAGGTAGGGACAGGACAGAGTCAAAGCTCACACTTAATCCCAGAACAGGACAAGCATACACCAAATGGCTTATTTCAAACCGCCTGTCTTTAACAGCATTTTCTAAAGAAATTCTAAATATTTTTTTGAAGCTTTGTACTATTTCTTTTCTTTTCTTTTTTTTTTTAGTTGGAGTCTCACTCTGTCACCCAGGCAGAAGTGCAGTGAAACACTCACGACCACTGTGGCCTTGACCGCAGGGGATCCTTCCATCTCAGCCTTCCAAGTAGCCGGAACAACAGACGCACACCACCGTGCCCGGCTAATTTTTTTGATTTATTGTAGAGATGAAGTCTCACCAAGTTGCCCAAGCTGGTCTCGAAACCCTGGGCTCGGGCAATCCTCTCGCCTCTTCCTCCCCAAGTGCTGCAATGACAGGCATAAGCTACCTCGCCCGCCTATTTTATATTATTTCAGAATTAAATACTAAATGTTTTATCACAAGTCTCAATGGTTCCTTCCTGATATATAATAAATATTAAATGAAATTGTCACACCACTCTCTAAAGTGTACACAGTAATGGGAATGCAAAATGGTACAAATCCCATGGATGTGGTTTTGGTAATATCTAACATAATTATGCAAGCATTTACCCCTTTACCCAGCAATTGTTACTTCTAGGAATCTTTTGCAAAGATGCACTGGTAAATATTACAAAATGGCATATGCTAATAACCTCACTGCAGGTAGAGCGTCCACCAGGGCCACGCTGTGTTGCCCTGTGGCATGGAAGGCAGGGGAACTTATGTGAACATGAGACTTATGCTGCCTGCTGTGCTGTGAGTAGTGACAACCTTTGTCTCTGACCCAGGAATTGCATGTCTTCTGCTGGATTCATAAAACTGACAGGCTAACTTGGTGACTTTTAGTAAGATAAGATCCCAGATACTGACACCCATCTTGTGGTCACCTTTGACAATTTTGATACCAGCCATTAATAACACCAAATTGTTGTCTTGAAAATTGATAAAAAGCTAAGCATTTCTCTAATGTTCCTGCAAAAACTGTATTTTAGGATAAACAAATAGGTTGTGCAGACAAGTTCTTTATAGAAGGGTTTTAGCTAACAAGTTTAGAAGAAGTGGATAGATGTTGAAAATCACCATTTTGCACACCCTAATGTAAAAATAGATCCAGGCAATGTTTATTAATGGTTGTCTTTTAAAACTACTAGCTGGAATGTTGATGAAAAACTCTACAAGGTATGTCTCACAAAAACAGAAACAGACATGATGTGACTCCTACAGTGATAACATGAGAGCTAAATCAAACCATCTATGAGATACACTGATAGAAAATTGGCCATGAATCTGATAAACCTCTAGATGTTACTATCATTGACAGGAAAGGCAGCGAACAGAAGAACACATCAAAGATACCGAGAGGGTGCAATTAACAAAGTCCAGGATGTGGAAAATTCTACGGGACAGGTGACTTGGTTTCTTCAACAAATAAATGACCAGACAACAAAAAAGAAAAGAAAGCTGGAATCTTAAGGAGACTTAAGCAAAGTGTCAACAATATGCAGTCAACATGTGAACTTTCTTGGGATTCTAATTCAGGCAAACGATCTGTAAATAGCCACTCATGAGTGGGGAATTGAAACATGATGGGCTATTAGCTGATAGGAAGAAATGATTGTCAACGTTTAGGTGCGATAAAGGCATGTGGCTATGTTTCTGAAGAAAGCACCCTTACTCCTGAGAGATACCGAAGCATTCAGAGATGAAATGATATGTGTATGGCGCCTCCTCTCAAGTAACCAGTGACCAGCCAGGCACAGTGGCTCACGCCTGCATTCCCAACACTTGGGAGGCTGAGGTGAGAGGATTGCCTGATCCCAGGGGTTTGAGACCAGCCTGGGCAACTTGGCGAGACCTTGTCTCTACAATAAATCAAAAGATTAGCCGGGTGAGGTGGTGTGCCCCTGTAGTTCTAGCTACTTGGATGGCTGAGATTGAAGGACCGCCTGAACCCAGCAGGTCAAAGTTGCGGTAGCTGTGAGTGTGCCACTGCACTCCCGCCTGGGCAACAGAGTGAGACTCCGACTCAATTCATTGAGTGATTAAGTAAGTAAGTAACCAGTGACCAGAGGCAGAAAGAGCAGGAGTGGGAGCTGGAGACAAAACAAGACCGGGCATGTGTTAATAATTATTAAAGCTGGCCGCCGACACACAGGAGGTTTGTTTGACTGTTTTCTCTACTTTTGTGATTGTTTAAAAACCTCCATAGTAAAAAGCTATTTTTTAACAAAATGGTACTGTCCCTGGGCTTCTTAAATAATGCACCTAATAAAATCCGAATTTGCAGTAATTCTGTAGTTGACAGATTGGAAACAGCACATCAGCTCTGAGAAGAAGCGGAGAGCCCTACCCAAGCGAAGCTTTCTAAAGGTCGTGGCGTTCCGTTCCTGCACAGCATTTGGAAACACTTTGCCCCGTGCCCATACCTTAGTAGACGGTCTGATTTTAATTTACTTTCTGGAAATTGCTGGCATAAAGGGAAGGTACAAAGTGACTGTTCTCGGTCAACTTTTGGATGTCATGGGAGTCGATAGGGTTGAGAAGGCCGGAGCGCGCAAGCTGGGGCAGGGGGCGATTGGCAGTGTCTGCCCTCCGACGCTGTCTCGGCCCACTTCCCTCATCTCCAGACCCACGGGCTCCTCGCAGCCACCCGGCCTGCTCTGGGCTGGCACACGCCAGTCCTTCCCCTCTTCTCCCCCTCGCCATCCCAAGCCTGCAGCCATGTGCATGTGGCACAGTGAGGAAAGGTAGCAGACTCCCGGTGCTGCTATACATCTGCCCACGAGGCAGGGCCCAAGCCTCCCAGACCACAGAAGGGCGGTGACCTCTGCCCCCCTTCTCCCCACGAGTCCCCTCTCCATCCTCACATTTCCTTCTTCGGGACTCCAGGCAGCTTTTCCTCTCACCCCCAGGGGAAGCAGGCAACCTTACCTCCCATGACCCTCTGGCCTCCTGGAAAGCTGAGAGGCTGGAACCTGCCGCCTGGGCCCGCTCTGTCCGTGGCAGGCTGCCGGACGGAAGGAACGGGAAGGGATGCAGGCTGAGCCGGAGGGGCAGGGTGAAAGGTGAGCACAGCCGGGCACTGGGTAGAGCCAAAAGGATGGGCTTCTGTGCCCCCGACGTGGGCACAGGCTGCAAGTCCCTGATGAAGTGAAACGCCACGCGAGCAGAAGGTGGCCAGCCGGCCCCCACTGAGCCCTTGGTGGGCAGGGGCAGGGAGTCGGGAGTCCTGGCCTGAGGAGGAGGAGGCCTCACCAGGAAGAAGTCAGTCAGTCACGGAGCCAATCACCCAGCAAATAGAGACTAGGAAACAGAGCCTGGCTGGGCAGCTGGGATCCGCAGTGCCTGGCCCTGAACGGAAGGCTCCCTTCTTAGGCGATGTCACCACGTGATGCCCAGAGGACCACACTCAGAGCACAGGCCTGGGAAACCCTCCTCTGGACTTGGGGCTGGAGGGAGACCTCAGGGCCTGGGAGGGCAGATCCTGGCGCTCGGGGCTCCCGAGGGCTGGCCCTAAGAGCTCTGTGGCTCACATGTCTGGGTTTCCAACCCTTCCCAGCGGGGCCATGCAGCCCTCTCCCAGGATGAAGTTTCCTGCCCTGGAAAGTGTGGCAGTGAGGTCAGGCTGGGTGAGAGGAAATAAGAAGCCTCCCCCAGGACCTGGCTGTGACCAGCCGCTAAGCCACCTGCCCTGCAGAGAGGAAGTCGGCCACCAGTCACACACCCCCACGAGGTGCTGTGAGTACAGAAGTCAGTGGAGCACTGCCCTGGACAGGCTGCAAAGCCCCCGCTCCCTGCCCCGCCCCCCATGGCTATGGCAGCATGGGGAAGGGTGTGAGGCCAGAGGAGCACCGTGTCCCCAGGAGAGCTCCCGAGTGTGACTTCTACTGTGTCTCACATGTCACCCCACTGGTGGTTTCTCTGGGCAGGGTGGGGACGTAGCCTGGGGTCAATTTAAGAACAGGTCAGCCAAAGGCATGAGCCTTTGGACCAGGCTGGCAAAGGTACAAACTGTGTTTCCTGCTGGCCCTGCAGATCTACCTTCTCTACCCACAGGTTCCTGCCCATCTACTGTCACGGCCACTCAGCTGTCTGTCGTCTGCAAGAGAATGTCACACATGTCTCCCCCTGAGTTCCCTGACTCAGTGGCAGCAGAGGGAGTGCCGCGGAGGCATGAGTGACAGAAACAGAATCAGTAGAGAAAGAAAGGCGTGGACAACGCTTGTGGCTTTGGGAGCCCTTAGGAGTGCCCCGCTCCGTCGGCCCTTGGCTGCACGACTGCAAGAAAAGATGGCACTTGGCCCAGCTCAGAGGGTTGCAAAGTCAGACTTCCAAGGAAAAATGTCCCGAGCACTGAAATTCGTCAGTGCTCGAGGGAGAGGCTGCCCAGGCTGGAATTGGCTTTCCCAGGGTGTGCTGAGCTTCCAGCCAGATGTGTGAACAGCAGGGGCCTCAGATGCTCCTTGGCTCTCCGGAACGGGCAGCGGGAGTTCACGCAGCAGAGGCCCCGGTGGCTTAGGCTTCTCTGCCTGGCCTTGGGATTCAGGGTCCAAGAGCTCGTGGGCGAGGGCAGGATGTCGAGAGGCAGCAGGAATTTGCACCAAACCAGAGATCCTTAGTCTGAGCAGCACATTGGAGACTGGGGCAGGGGAGATATTTTTTAAATATTCATGTTTTTGTCCCACCCCAGACCAACCAGATCAGACTCTCTGGAGTGGGGCCCAGGTGTTGAGAATTTGTCAAAGTTGGCCACGGGATGACAGTGTGTCACCAGAACAAGGAACCTCTGGCCTAGCTCCAACTAGCCCTAGCCTTTCCTGACATAAAACACAAGGCAGCGCTGAGAAGGAGGGCCTGGAAAGTCACCTCTGGCCACGGCCCCATGGCAACCAGATGTAAACTCCATCGCCACCTCTCCTGAGTCACGCATTTCAGGACCTGCTGACTGGTCCTTGTCCTCGAGAGAAAATGCAAACTTCTGAGCCTGGCACACGGCAAGATGCCTGCCAATCAGAAAACAGCCTGGAGTTGTGCAGGGCTTGCTCTGGGAATACTGCTGGGTCTCAGTTCCTACCGGTGTCAGAGGAAGGGAGAAAGAGTGGGTGGTAGAGAGAGAGCTGCAGGGATAAGAGCATGGGCTTCAGGGGCAGTTTGGTTTCAAGCAGACACTGTGTCCTTGACCAAATAACCTCACTTCCCTGACCCTCTTTTTCTTTCTTTCTTTTTTCTTTTTTATTTTGAGTAGGAGTCCCACTCCATTGCCCAGACTGGAGGGCAGTGGCATACTTCCAGCCACCGCAGCTTCGACCCACTGGGCTCTGGCGATCCTTCCACCTCAGCCTTCCAAGTAGCGGGAACTACAGGCATGCGCCACCATGCCCGGCTAATTTTTTATTTATTATAGAGACGAGGTCTCGCCAAGTTGCCTGGGCGGGTCTCAAACCCGTGGGCTCAGGCAATCCACTCGTCTCAGTCTCCCAAAGTGCTGGGCGTACAGACTGAGCCACCAAGCCCGGCCCTCTTTTTCTTCTATAAAATGAGAGCGGTGACTTGGCTGCCTCAGAGATGGGAGGTGAGAGACTTCACAGACAGCCAGTTTTGCCTGACACCAGGAAGGGCTGGATGATGGGGAGGGTTCTTAACACAAACGTGGGCCCAGTCCTGTTACCTGTGGCAGAAGGGAGCTCTTCTAGGGGAAGGGGATGCTGGTCACTCGGCCTGTCTCCCACGCATGGTCAACAGTGTGAAGGTGGCAGGGCTCGCCCCGAGCTTTGCTTGCCATGAAACTGCCCCACCCAATTCCACTCAAGGCTGAGTAAGAGGCTGCCTGAGCAAGGTGAAATCTGGGGATAGTTATGGAGTCCACTGAGTCACAGTCTGGGCCTTTGCAACACCTGGAGCCCAGAGGCTGCCCGGATGATGCCACAGAGGTCATCTTCCCTGTCCTCGGGAGTGTCGGAGGACTTGAAGGTAGGTCTGCAGTCCCATGGGATGTGCTCACACTCTGAAGGCTGACAGATCCAAGTACAAATCCAGGCTGGGCCTCTTCCTACCTTTAGGGCCTGGGACAAAATTGAACTCCTCTGAGCCTCCATTGGCTCATCTCCAAAATGGAAGTAATAATACCAACCTCACGGAGCAGGGCTGAAGATGAGATTTTCAGCTCTCATCAGGACTCCCATCATGCACCTGGCGTGGCACAGTGTAGACAGTAGATGCTCAGCTTCCATCAGGACTTCCGTCATCCACCCGGCATGGCCCAGCGCACACAGTAGATGCTCAGTTTCCAAAAGGACTCCCACAATGCACCTGGTATGGCACAGCACATGGAGTGGACGCTCAGCTCCCATCAGGACTCCCATCATGCACCTGGCGTGGCACAGCATATACAGTAGATGCTCATCTCCCATCAGGACTCCCATCATCCACTTGATGTGGCACAGTGCACACAGTAGACGCTCAGCTTCTGAAAGAACTCCTATAATGCCCCGGCATGGTGCAACATATACAGTAGATGCTCAGCTCCCGTCAAGACACCCTGTCTTCCACCTGTGCTGGGGATGAGAGCCATAACCCTGGGTCAGGCTTCTAGCCAAGGACGCTGACTCACACAGGCGGGCCAGGTGACAGCAGTGTAGGTGAGGTAAGAAATGGGTTTCGTGACCCGCCTGGGCAACTTGGCAAGACCTCATCTCTATGATAAATCAAAAATCAGCCGGGCGTGTTAGCGCGCACCTGTAATTCGGCTACTCAGAAGGCTGAGGCGGAAGGATCGCCGTAGCCCAGGAGGTTGAGGCTGCGGTGACTGGGAGCGGCCACTGCACTCCAGTCTGGGCGACAGAGTGAGACTCCAACTCAAAAAAGAAATGGGTGACAGAGCTCAGCTTATCAGAACTGTTAGAAAGGAACTCCTCTGAGTTTCCCACTTCTACGCCTAATGAAGTCTGGTGTGATGTTTATTCTTGAGACAGAGGTTACAGCCTTCCGGGGAAACCCTCCCTGACTGACTGCTAAAACCTGGGAGACAGGTGAGCGCCCTCCTCCAAGGGCACAGTGCACTAAGGCTTGCCCTGCTGTCCATCTGTGTGTCTGTCTCTTCATTAGATGGCGAGTGCCATGAGGGCAGAGCTGCATTTCATTTATCATGGCACCCAGCACAAGAGGCCTGCATGCGTAGTCCCTGGGGCCCCAGACATGGAGCGAGAACATTCAGACCCCAGGATGGACCCCGTCCTCTGACGGCACAGACAAGCCAAGGAGGCTGCAGCTGGACCGCTCTGACTCCAGGACCAGGTGGAGACGAATCTCCTTGAGAAGCCAGCCAACATGGCTGATAGACAGGCAGGCCTTGTCAGATTCCCCAGCTCCCTGACCCAGCCTGTAAGAAAAGGCTGTACCCAAAACCCCTTGGAGACTGGCCTGCATGCCATGGCAAGGCCCTGACATCTCAGGGAGGGAACGGGAGTTTAGGCTGAGCAGAACACAACTCCTGGAGGCAGATCGCCCCTGCCGTGGTGGAAGGCACAGAGATTCTGAAATGGGTGAGCTCCGCAGCTCTGCATATCTACGCCCAGCAACTCATACAAGGCTTCCTTCCAACCGAGCTACTTAGTCTACTCAAGCAGAGGGAAGCACCACTGAGCCCCTTCGGCTTAGAGAGGCAGGTTATTGCACGCTCTTGGACTCTTGCTCTGAATGAAAAGGGAACCACTGGAGGGCTTTGAAATGGGCATTGACATGCTCTGACTTAGATTTTAGCATGATCTGTTTGGCTACTGCCTTGAGAACAGATTGAAGGGGGGCAAGCTAGAAGTGTGAGACCACTTGGAGGGCTACTTGATACTGATACCGTGCACTTCACATGAGCCCAGGCTTAATCCCCACCCCAAAATCTTGAAGTAGGTATAATTATAATCAATCTCTTTTTATAAATCAGAAAGCGGAGTCAAAGGGGTTAAGGAACTGCCCAAGTATAAACAGCCAGTAACTGTCAGAATCAAGATTTGGACCCAGGCACTCTCGAGGCCATGCATGTAAGCAGCTCACTGTGTGGCATGCAGAAGAAGTCATCTGACTCTGGATGTCAAAGGTGACAAAGGAAGAAGCAGCATGATGGAACAGTGGCATGGCATGAGGTATCAAGAAGGAAGTCAAGAATGATCTGAAGATGCACTGCTCACCATTCTATTCCACATAATATGGGTGATACCAGCCTGCACAATAGGGCAAGAAAAAGAAATAAAAAGGTAACAATTAGAAAGGAAGAAGTATCCGGGCACGGTGGTTCACGACTGTCATCCCAGCGCTTTGAGAGGCAGAGGCGAGAGGATTGCCTGAGCCCAAGGGTTGAAGACCAACCTGGACAACTCGGTGAGACCTCGTCTCTACAATAAATCAAAAAATTAGCCTGATGTGGTGGCTTGAACCTGTGGTTCCAGCTACTTGGAAGGTTGAGGGGAAAGGATCACCTGAACCCAGCAGGTCAAGGTTGAGGTGGCCATGAGCATGCCACTGCACTCCGGCCCAGGCGACAGAGTGAGACTCCTACTAAGGAAAAAAAAAGAAGCAAGAAAGGAAGAAGTAAAACTGTCTTTATTTGCAGACAACATTCTCATGTACATTGAAGATTCTAAGGATCTACAAAGAAAAATTTGCTGAACCAATAAGAGAATTTAGAAAGGTTGCAGGATACAAAGTCAATATACGAAAATAGATTTTATTTTTTAGCCAGGTGTGGTGGCACACACCTGTAGCCCCAGCCATGCAGAAGGTTGAGGCAGAAAGATTGCTTGAGCCCAGGAATTCAAGACTGTGGAACTATGATTGTGCCACTGCACTCCAGCCTGGGTGACAGAGTGAGGGCTTGTCTCTAAATAAAAAAATAAAAAGAGGAAGACTTTTGGAGAACATATACCATATTTGATTTTCAGATGTACTGTAAAACTACAGTAATCAAGAGAGTGTGATATAGGCATGAAACAGATTACATAGTCCAGAAATAAAACCAACATATATGGTCAATTAATCTACAAAGATGCCAAGATAACTGAAATGGAAAAAGGAGGCTTTTTTTTCAACAAATGATGCAGGAACAACTAAATATCTGTAAAGAAAAAATTTAAAGAACCTCAATTCTTACAAAAATGAACTTGAAATGGAGCAAAGGCTTATATGTAAAAACCAACACTAGCCAGGCACAGTGGTTCATGCCTATAATCCCAGTACTTTGGGAGGTGGAGGCGAGAGGATTGCCTGAGCCCAGGGGTTTGAGGCCAGCCTAGACAACTTGGCTAGCCCTCATCTCTACAATAAACAACAACAACAAAATTAGTCATGGTGATGCATGCCTGTAGTTCCAGCTACTTGGAAGGCTGAGGCAGAAGGATCATCTGAGCCCAGCAGGTCAAGATTGTGGTGCCCATGTCTGGGAGACAGAGTGAGACTCCAACTCAAAACAAAACAAAACAAAAACTATAAAGTTTATAGAATAAAATATAGGAGTAAATCTTTGTGAACTTAAGGCAGGCAAAGATTTATTAAACAGGACACAAAGGGTACTGACCATTAAAAAAGTGTTCTTCTAGCCGGGCTCGGTGGCTCAACCTGTAATCCTGTGCCTTTGGGAGGCTGAGGTGAGGGAATTGCCTGAGCCCACGGGTTCAAGACTCGCCTAGGCAGGCGAGATCTCATCTCTACAATAAAATCAAAAAATTAGCTGGGCATGGTAGCGCGTGCCTGTAATTCCAGCTACTCGGAAGGC
>NW_007247154.1:0-3941 GCF_000164805.1 Carlito syrichta | reverse complement strand
AGGCTGCAGTGGCCGGAAGCGGCCACTGCACTCCAGTCTGGGCGACAGAGTGAGACTCCAACTCAAAAAAAAAAAAAAAAGTGTTCTTCTAAGAAGCAACTACTAAGTAAACTAAAAGATATTGATTCTAGCACTATTATAGCAGGGGACTTGAATACCACACTAACAGCCCTAGATAGATCATCCAGGCAAAAAAATCAAAAAGGGAATCCAGAACCTAAACTTGACACTCAACCAAATGGATTTAATAGATACCTACAGAATATTCCACCCAAGAACCACAGAATATACATTCTACGCATCAACACATGGAACTTACTCCAAGATCGATCACATCCTTCGCCATAAATCAAGCATAAACAAATTTCATAAGGCAGAAATATTGCCATGTATCTTCTCAGAATACAGCGGAATAAAAATACTTATCAACACCAACAAAGTTTCCCCAAAGCCCACAAAGACATGGACACTAAACAGCATGATGCAAAACAGCTACTGGGTCAACACTGAAATCCAAACAGAAGTTAAAAGATTCCTGGAAACAAATGGAAATGAAGAAACATCTTACCAAACCTCTGGTATGCCATGAAAACAGTTCTAAGGGGGGAATTTATATCTCTACAAACACACATCAAAAAAATGGAAAGATCACAAGTTGACAGCCTAACAAATCCCCTCAGGAAGTTGGAAAGAGAAGGCCACCAAAACCCTAACTTTAGCAGAAGAATCCAGAATTACCAAAATAAGAGCCCAAATATAGGACATAGAAGACAAAAATATCATAGAAAACATCAACAAAACAAAAAGCTGGTTCTTTGAAAGAATTAACAAGATTGATGGACCCCTAGCCAGAATGACCAAGAAAAAGAGAAAAAGCCTAAATAAACACAATTAGAAATACAAAGGATCAAATCACAACTGACCCAGAAGAAATACAAAAGATTATCAGAGATTATTGTGCACATCTGTATGGAAACAAACTTGATAAGCTAAATGAAATGGAGGACTTTCTGGTGTCACACAACTTCCCCAGGTTGAAACAAGAAGACATTGAGACACTAAATAGACCCAGGAAATTGACTCTCTCATAAGAAAACTACCTACAAAAAAAAAAAAAAAAAGCCCTAGACCAGACGGCTTTCCAGCAGAATTCTACAAATTGTACAAGGAGGAGATGGTACAAATTCTACTGAAAGTACAAACACATCTCAAAAATCTTCCACCAATAACAAGTAGGCTTCATCCCCAGGATGCAGGGTTGGTTCAACATCTGCAAGATTGTAAATGTAATTAAACATATCAACAGATGCAAAAACAAGAACCACACGATTATATCATAGATGGGGAAAAGGTCTTGGTAAAATCCATCATCCCTTTTTGATTAAAAACCCTCAAGAACCTTGGTATTGAAGGAACATGCATCAAAATGGTAAATGCCATCTATGATAAACCCACAACTAGCATATTGCTAAATGAACAGAAACTGGAAACATTTCCCCTGAAAACTGGAATAAGACAAGCCCTGCCCATTCTCACCCCTTTTGTTCAACATTGTGTTGTAAATCCTAACTAGAGAGATTAGACAAGAGAAGGAAATCAGTGGTATCCAAATAGGAAAAAAGGAAGTTAAGTTATCCCTCTTTAATAACGATGTGATCCTATACTGTGAAAATCCAAGAGAATATGTCAAAAACCTGCTTGCACTGATAAGGATTTTGGCAAAGTCTCAGGGTACAAAATAAATGTGCAAAATACAGTAGCATTCTTATACACCAACAAGCAGGCAGAGAACCAAATAAAAAGCACAATCCCATTCACAATAGCCACAAAAAAAATTTAAATACCTTGGTATCTTCCTAACCAGAGAAGTCAAAGAACCGTATGATGAAAACTACAAAACCTTGCTCAAAGAAATTCAAAAAGACACAAATAAATGGAAAAATGTTCCATACTCATGGATAGGAAGAATTAACATTGTTAAGCTGTCCATCCTACCAAAGGCAATCTACAGACTCAACGCAGTACCCATTAAATTACCAACATCATTCTTCTCAGACCTGGAAATGACAATACAGAAATTCATATGGAGACATAAATGACCACGAATAGCCAAAACAATCCTTAGCAAAAGAAAAAAAGCAGGAGTTATCACACTTACAGACTTCAAACTTTACTATAAGGCTACAGTAATCAAAACAATCTGGTAGTTGTACAAGAACAGGCATACAAACCAATGGAACAGGATAGAGATTCCAGAAGCAAAGCCTCAATTTCTCAACCAACTCAACTTTGAGAAAGCCTCCAACAACAACCACTGGGGAGAGGAGAACCGATTCAGTAAATGGTGCTGAGAAAACTGGCTGATCCCATGCAGAAGACTGAAACAGGACCCCTACCTATCACCATACACAAAAATTAACTCTAAATTGATCAAAGGTCTAAATCTAAAACCTCAAACCATAAAAATCTTAGAAAATGCAGGAGACACCCTTATGGAAATTGGAACTTGTAACCAATTCCTGATCAAAACCCCAAGTGCCTGTACCATAAGAGATAAGATAGGAATCAGAGTCAGAGCAAAGCAGCATGAGAAAGACTTGACTGGCCACTGCAAGCTTTGAAGATGAAGGAAAGGGGCTATAAGCGAAAGAATATGGGCAGCTTCTCAAAGGTGGAAAAGAACTGTAGGATAATACACGTATGTTAATGTAAGCCACCAAGTATGTGACAATTTGTTACAGCATCAACAGGACACTAATACAGGGACCAAATCTACATATGGCTGCACAGACAGATAGTAAGGCAGTGGAAAATAGGTTCCAGTGGGCTCATACACCAGTTGGTGGATTTTGGAATCAGCATATAGATTCTGAATCACAGCTTCCCCCTCAATTAAACCTCAAAATTGCAAAAAGTACAGCCTGCAGCCCACATTCCAACCTCAAGAGTGAACAAAGCCAAGGACCCTCATAAGGAAGAACAGGAGATTGCACAAGCAAAGCAAAAACAACCCCATCTTCCCTGAAAAACAGAATTAAAGAAGGAGAGAGAGAGATAAATCTATACAAATGAAGAAAAACCAAAAGAAGAAGATGGGTCTCTCCCAGACCCCTGAGGGGATGGGCAGACACTGAGAAAACTGACTTCGGAATGCAAACAATGAAGAGCCCCCAGAATGACTGGTCTCAAACTACAAACCTAGATATCAAGACATTAATGGAGAGATTAAAAAGAATTGAGGAGAGACAAGAAGAAACTAGGAAGGAGCTGATAACTGAGATAACAGTAATAAAGAATACTGTGAATGAAATAAATAACAAACTGATAAGCATGGAAAGCAGAATTACCCAAGCAGAAGAAAGAATCTCAGAGCTTGAGGACCAAAATATAGAACTACCCAAACTGTTAAAAACACAGAAAACAAGTTCAAAAAGACAGAACAAAACCTTCAAGAGATGAGCGATTACTTCAAGAGACCGAACCTAAGAGTAATTGGCCTTCCTGAAGCAGAAAGGGAGACAGAGACCACACTGGAACAAACTTTCCATGAGATTATTCAAGAAAATGTCCTTCCGCTAATCAGTGATGCAAAAATTCAAACACAAGAGATTCATAGAACCCCTGCAAGACAACAAATGAGAAGCCCAACTCCTAGAGACATAATAATCCTCTAAACAAAGTAGGTAAAAAAGAAAAAATCTTAAAGGCAGCAAGAGAAAAAGGCCAGATCACCTACCATGGAAGACCAATTAGAATAGCAGCAGATTTATCTACAGAAACCCTGCAGGCTAGGAGAGCTTGGACCCCCATATTCAAAGTCCTAAAAGATAAACAATTTCAACCAAGAATAACCTACCCAGCCAAGTTAAGCTTCATCAGCGAGGGAGAATTAAAATCTTTCCCAGACATCCAATCCCTAAGAACTTACGCTGCCACCAGAC
>NW_007247153.1:4522-26980 GCF_000164805.1 Carlito syrichta | reverse complement strand
GAACTGTCTCCATAGTGACCAGGACTATGTCAGGAGGAGGAAGAGCACAGGACTGAGGATGCCACATGGGAAAGGAAAGAGGAAGGAACAACTGATAGTGTCAGGCATTACCAGGAGTGCACTAGGGACAAAAGAGTCATGAACAGTGGGTGAGTTATCGTTGGTCATGCAGATGAGCACACAGCCAAGAAACTGTTAGCTACACTAGGCAGTGGTGGTAAAAAGTTATCTTTTCAGTTTTGGACAGTTACATAGGCATTTATCCAGTTCTGTATTCAGACATCCACACATACATGTTTTACTATAAACAATTATTTACAGGCATTGCTACTCTATTATTTATAAATGCACATAATCTACTTGGTTACATCCAAATATTTATTTAATTCATAATGTCCATAATACATTAAGTTTGACTTGCCGACAAAAAACAAAGCATTTGTAAGCTGATCTGAGAATACAGGACATATCTATAGGAAATAAAATATAACACAAAACTCAGCAAGTTTTATGCTGATACCATTAATATTGGAAACTAAGTTTATGTTCTTGCTACACTCGGATTGTGAGAAAACAGTCTCCAACACGCAGAGGGTCAAATTATGAGTCCGTTAATAGCTGGCAGTTGAGAGGGGCTAGTGCCCTCTCAGAAAGATCTTTCGACCCCAAGTAAAGCAGGCAAAGGGCTTATGAAGGCAAAAACAGCAAGTGGGCTACATAGCAACAGGGAACTAAAACTAAAAAGGGAACATTACTTGGCGCAACATCTGATTTCAGTTAAGCAAAGGTACAATCAGAACAAGGAACTTGTGGCTAGGGAGTTTACAAACATCAGGGTAGCAAGCAGAACACCAGGGGAACAAGGGAGTGGAACAAGGATGTGGGCTTGTGAATACAAGAAGGTGGCAATGGTCCCACACAGGGGGTTGCATCTGGGTGAGCTGGCAGCTAAAATGGAGGATTTGTTACAAGATGGAGTTACTGAGGCTAAGTTGCAAGGAGTCCTATGGTAGAATTATTACAGGATATCTCATTCTAATGAATCTAATCAGGTTAATTACATCATGGAATAACCTTTCTTTTGCTACTGTGTAATATAGATAACAAGCAGAGTTTCTAGGTCTAGATGCTGAGTAATTTTCTGTCCATGTTTCTTTGCAGTGGAGGCTTATTTTATCCCCCTCAGGATAAGCCGAAGAGTTGGCATTGCCTGGGTTCATCACAGGACAGATACCGAGGACACCCTCATCTGGGATTCTCATTATTTATGGAGAATTCAAGTTCTCTGATAGAATATCCAATCTAACGTTGGGAGATGATGGAGATGTTCTCTGTGCTGCCCCAGAGGGATGTACCTAGCTGCACGTAGCTGCCGAGCACTCGAAATGTGAATAGTGCAGGTGCGTAACTGAATTTGTCATCTTAATTTTAATTCATTTAAATTCATGTAGCTGAGGACCTGGGAGGGGCTGTTTAGGGAACCGTCGGGCGCGCCGCGGCGGGTTGACTCTCCTTCCCGCGCCTCTTTGGTGCTGGGAGGCGGGCAGTGAAGTCGCGGGCCGCGCAGCCGCCTCTCGGCCCGGCCGTCCCACGTGACCTACGCGGGCTCTAAAGCGGAAGGTTGCACCAAGGCAGCGGTGGCGGCGACCGCTGCTGGGGAGCTAGCGGCCTGGCGAGGGACCGGCCCACCGCCCTCTCGGACAGCCGCGGCGGAGGACAAAAATGGCGGAGGCTTCGGCGGCCCGGGCGACGCGGGCGCAGCTGTAGCCGCACACCGGTTTTTCTGCCACTTTTGCAAGAGCGAGGTCAGCCCCAAACTACTGGAATATATCTGTCCCAGATGTGAGTCAGGCTTTATTGAAGAAGTGACAGATGATTCCAGTTTTTTAGGTGGTGGCAGCAGCCGGGTAGACAATAGCACATCAACACATTCTGCAGAGCTCTGGGACCATTTGGATCACACGTTTTTTCAATATTTTAGACCATTTTTAAGTAGTAGTACACTGGACCAAGATAATAGAGCCAACGAGAGGAGTCACCAAACTCACACTGACTTCTGGGGACCAAGTCGGCCTCCACGGCTGCCAATGACTCGGAGATACAGATCTCAAGGAAGTTCTCGACCTGACAGATCTCCAGCTATTGAAGGAATAATACAACAGATCTTTGCAGGATTCTTTGCAAATTCTGCAATTCCTGGATCCCCACACCCCTTTTCGTGGAGCGGAATGCTGCACTCTAACCCTGGGGAGTATGCCTGGGGTCATACAGGACTTGATGCCATTGTAACCCAGCTTTTAGGACAACTGGAAAACACAGGGCCTCCCCCAGCTGACAAAGAAAGGATCATATCTCTTCCAACAGTGACAGTAACTTAGGAACAAGTTGATATGGGTTTAGAGTGTCCAGTATGCAAAGAAGATTACACAGTTAAAGAGGAAGTTCGGCAGTTACCTTGCAATCACTTCTTTCACAGCAGTTGTATTGTGCCATGGTTAGAGCTGCATGACACATGTCCTGTATGGAAGAAGAGTTTTGTTTTTTTTTATATCAATTTTTTTATTTTGATATTGTGGGGTACAGTTAAGGGTTAGGTATGCAAATATGCTTCGTTCAGGCACCCTTGTTGATAAGGGGTGTCTCCCCGTCCCCAGACAGATATTGACTACTGTTAATCCCACCTCCCTTCCCCTCTCCCACTGTCAGTCCTTTTTCTATAGTATTACGATGGATGTTCAAGTTCCGCTATATGAGTGAGAGCATGTGATACTCAGATCTTTGTTTCTGTGAGAGGTCACTTAGTATTATTGACTCTAGTTCCATCCAGGTTGCTGCGAAGTTCATGATTTTGTTCTTTTTTATGGCTGCATGGTATTCCATCGTGTATATGTACCACATTTTTAAAATCCAGTCCTCTTTTAATGGACAGTATGGTTGATTCCAGGTTCTTGCACAGACTGGGAAAAAGTATTTGCCAACTCCAGGTCCGACAAAAGCTTAACATCATCGATCTACAAGGAACTCAAACATGCTGAAAAGGAAGAGTTTAAATGGTGAGGACTCTACTCGGCAAACCCAGAGGTCTGAGGCCTCTGCAAGCAACAGATTTAGCAATGACAGCCAACTACATGACTGATGGACTTTCTGAAGCTAAAGACCACAACTGAACCAGGGTTGTGGTAGTCTTCTTACCATAGCTGTAAATTATATCAAAACAAAATAATAGTAGATGGATTTAGGAATCACATGAGAAACCCAACCCGTAATATTAATGCAATGAGTGTTTTTCTTCTCTAAATTTAAAGTTAGTATATACAGATAGAGTTGTATCTGCAACCAAATGCCTCTTATTCCTGAATTCAGAGTGTTACTTTATAAGTGTGAAACTTAATTATGTGGGTTTCCCCCTGCCTGAATAGAATCAATTCCTTAAAGTCTAGCTAGGTTCCTGCTATCTATCATGTTACCTTGTAAAAGATGTTCCACCTCCTTCTCCAACCTCTCCCCTACCATTAGTGTATTTTATAGTAAATATAGTAGAACCAGAGCCCTGAAGTCCTGCTGATATAAAGTCCTTTGTCTTAATTGTATAAAAACATCGACTTTTGACCACATCAGCCATGAAGTGAGGTCAAATTTATTCAGGAATCTAAGATGATTTTGTTTTGTCTTGATCCCTAGAGAACAAATTAAAGAAAAATTACAAGGGGAAAGGAACAGTAGATGTTCATCATATGCTTTGGTTTTCTTATTTTAATTTTTAAAAATTACTTTAGGAGATGCACTTTCCCCAGAAACTGATGTAACATGTCTTAGGAGTTTTATGCTAATAGGGATCTGATTCTGGTTCCTTTTTGGGAATGAGTTGGGCAATGTATAGTCACAGAAAGACAGATGTTTGAAATCTTTGCTTCTCATATTTTAAAAAATGATTCCCAACTCGTTGTTTACTGTCTTTTGTCCTAGAAATCTTGAAACAATTTTCCTCACAGAAATAGAATCACTTCATTACTGCTTCTATAGCCAATTCACTGTTTCCAGTAATTCATTAGTCTTCAGGATATTAATACATAGTCTCATTTTAATTGTTTAAGCCTATTTTTCACTTCTAAAACTTCCCTTTTCTGCTTGGTTCTGGCTATAGCTGGAGTCAGACTGACTAATGTGATCATGACCAAAACACCCCAGCCTGGGAGAGGTAGACTTTATTTTTTTAGCCTGACGGTGTCCCATGCACATGCTCGTTGTAGCATTTAAGTGTTTAAAGTTCAATAAATAAAGAAGGAATAAATAAATAAATAAATAAATTCATGTAGCTACACGTGGTTAGTTCTTACTGAATGGGGCAGCACAGGACTGGGGAGCTAGCGATTGAAGGAAGTTGAAGATCTTTCCCTGACTTTGGAGTCTATGGTCCAGTTAGAGATGGGGTCAGGGCCAGATGGGGCCCTGGGGGCTGGAGTTTGGGGGCAGGTCAGGTTTGATAGGAAAATGCTGGGATCCCTTCGCATATACAAGCCCTTTCTCGATGACTCGTGAAAGCAAAGTATCCAGTAAAAGGATTCACTTTCTCAAAAGCCCATTTCCTCTGTCACTAACATTCTCTCCCTCACAAATACATATCCACTCTTGCTCAAACACCTGCATGTGTGCAAGCACACAAACCATTTGTCACTAATATCCTCATATAGACTCTCAACACTTTCTCCTCCAGTCTTTCTTGTATATTATTATTATTTATTTATTTATTTTGGAGGGCCTCTAGGCCTGGAGTCTCATTCTGTTGCCCTGGCTGGAGTGTGGTGGCAGTCATGGCTCACCACAACCTTGACCTCCTGGGCTCAGGTGATCCTTCAGTCTCAGTTTCCCAAGTAGCTGGGACTACAGGCATGTGCCACTGCACTCGGCTAACTTTTTTGAAAATGAGGTCTCACAATGTTTTCTAGGCTGGTGTCGAACACCTGGTCTCAAGTAATCCTCCAACCTCAGCCTCTCAAAGTGCTGGGATTACAGGTGTGAGCCACCATGTCGGGCCTGCTACTGTCTTTTTATAGGGAAGAAGCAATTCTGAAGATTCAAGGTATCGACTCAAGACCCCGAGCTCAATGTTACCCTTGTACCGCAATAGAACCCCGGCTGGAATAATTTACAGATAATGTTCTCATGCTGATTTTTCAATACTTAAATATGCATCTTGGCACAAAAAGTGCTCACTCATCCACATAAGTCTCGTGATTGAGGTGATACACCTTGCGGGCGCTTGTGCTGTCCACACCAGGAGGGGCAGCAGCATCCAAAGCCCAGCCTGGCCCGTACTCCCTGCTCCCCTCAAATCAGATGCCACAGCCTGAAGAGGGAATTATTGTTCATTAATAACAAAAAGGCTTGAACTCAGTAGCTCTCAGCCAGGGGCAGCTTTGTTCCCAAACTCCCCCAGGGAACAATTGGCAACGTCTGGAGACATTTTTGGTTGTCACAACTGAGAGGGTGTTCCTGGCACCTAGTGGTGGTGACCAGGGAAGCTGCTGCACATGTTACGATGACAGGACAGCCCTGCCCTGCCCCACAAATAAGAAGTATTAGGCCCCAAATGCGATAGAAGTGGGGTGACAAAATCCTGGCTGCTCAGACACATGGAGCCTTGATAAGTGTTCCTGGGCTAGGAGCTTCACAGAAAAGACGTCAAGGTATCGAATCAATAATATTAATATGTTATTAATATTTTTATTGATTTATTTTTGAAACAGAATCTCACTCTGTCACCCAGGCTGGAGTGCTGTGGTGCAATCTTGGCTCACTGCAGCTTGGAGGGATCCTCTCACCTCAGCCTCTGGAGAAACTGGGGCTGCAGCTGTGAGCCACTAGGCCTTGCTAATTCTTTTAAAAATTTTTTTGAGAGATGAAGTCTTACTATGCTGTCCAGGCTGGTCTCGAAATCCTGGGCTCAAGCAATCCTCCCGTCTTGGCCTACCAAGATGTTGGGATTACAGGCATGAGCCACCACACCCAGCTGAGATCTTATTTAATTTTCACAGCAATCCTAGGGGATAGGGCCTATTATCCTGCCCATTTTTCAGGAGAGGAAATTGAGGCTTCCAGAGCAGAAGGAAGTTGAGAATATATAGCTATAGCTTGCAGAATCAAGACACCCATCATTTCTGACTTTAGAGCCTGCTCTCTCCTCTCCCCCATGCCCAAAGGGCTGAGTATTACTGTTTTTTTAATTATGGAAAATTTCAGGTATAAACAAAGTAGAGAAACCAATGCACAAGCTCCATGGCCCGTCTACCCAGCTTCAGGGTTGCAAGCAGAACCACAAGAACAATGTGCTTCCCTGCAGAGCCAGAATCCCTGAATGCCAAGATGAGTCACACCAGGCCTGGGGTCTGGGGTACACAGCGGTTCCTCCAGGTGGCTGAAAATTTATTCTCTTTTGTTTTACAGGTTTTGATCATATTCCCCATCTGCTGTTGTGTTTCCCAGCAGAAGAGTTAGATAGAAGATCCTCTTGTCAGGGTGTGGTGGCTCATGCCTATAATCCCAGCACCTTGGGGGGCCGAGGTGGAGGATTGTTTGAGGCCAGGAGTTCGAGACCAGCCTAGGCAACATAGTGAGGATTTTCCTTCCCCCTGCCCCCCAGCCCTCTATTTCAAAAAAAATTCTATATATATATAAAAGACTATTCTCTCCCCAAGTGAGGGTCACCTCTTTTTCTGAGAGACAAGAAAATGATTGTCCCCAAGGAAAGATGGAAGAACAAATACTTGGAAACAGAGACACTCCACACCAAAATGGTTAGTATCAAGATGGAGCTAATATTTGCAATGTGGTGTGTCTAAGGCAACTCTCCATCCTAGTCTCCCTCTGTGTCACCCGTGAATTCTTATGGGAATAGATGGCAATTTCTTGTCTTTCTTTTAAGAGACCGGATCTCACTCTGTTGCCCAGGCTGGAGAGCAGTGGCACGATCTCGGCTCACTGCAGCCTCAAATTCCTGGACCCAAGCAGTCCTCCCACCTCAGCCTCCTGGGTAGCTGGAACTATGCCCAGCTAAGTTTTTTCTTATTTTTGTAGAGACAAGGTCTCACTATGTTGTCCAGGCTGGTCTCAAACTCCTGGGCTCAAGCGACCCTCCTGCCTCAGCCTCCAAAGTGCTAGAATTACAGGTGTTAGTAGCAATCTATTTTATTCAACTGGATGCTTTCTAGTTGCAAGGCTTGACTGTACTCAGTCCTGGAATACAGAAGACGAGCAAAACAGTCAGTTGGTTCCTTTCTAATGAAGCCAGGCCTTCATGGTGGAATGAGATTAAGGCCAGGAGTTCAAGACTATGTCTCCCTCCATGTCATCCATAAATTCATATGGGAGTAGGCAGCAATTTCTTTTCTTTTTTTAAGAGACAGGGTCTCGTCTTACTTATACGGTTGCTGCTAACCACCAGACATGTGAGGTAGTTGGGATTACACCCACATCTCCCAGCCATGAGCTGACCTTCGGCTGACACAGATGCAAGAGCAAACCCACAGCCATGCCAGCCTCCAGAATGGTGGGCTTGCAAACCAAACAGGCTTCTATTCATCTCTCTTAAAGTTGGCACTGAAGCATGGAAGCCATGAACGTGAACTTTGGAATCAGACAGCTCCGGGTTCAAAGTCCAGCTCTCCCACCAATTAGCTCTGTGACCCTGGGTGTGTTATTCCACATCTCTGAGCCAGTTTCTCACCTGGAAAGTGAGGATGGCTCATGTGACATGTCTGAACCCTACTAGGTGCCAATGAATGCTTGCTGTTATTTTGAGGACTACTTTAGAACCCTGTAATTTCTCATTTGCTCTTCCCCAAATCTCTGCCTGGGACACTGTGATCGACTGCAAAAATGGCCACAGATTATTCTCCTCTGTGGTTCCATGCCCCGTGTTACTACCTTTGACCTTGACTCCGGCCTTGGCCAATGGGACATCAGCAAGCATGGCACAGGCAGGGCTTGACAAGAGCCTACATGTGGAGCTTGCTTTCTGGCCATACGTAAATCCCAGACACCAAGTTTAGAAACTCAGGCTATCCTGCTGGGGGGCGAGAGCCCTTGGCCCTGTCACACCCCATCACCCTCTCCAGAGCTGCCAACCAGTAGACATGTAAGGGGGCTACCTTAGACCACCCAGCCATGGGCTGACCCCCTACAGACACAGTTGCAAGAACAGACACACAGCCAAGCCAGCCCACAGAATGGTGAGCTGAATAAATGCTATTTCAAGCCACAAACACCTTGGGATCATTTGCTACACAGCAATAGATAACTGATACAAAGAACTTATCCTCCCACATTATAGATGAGGAAACCGAGGTTCAAGGAGGTTTGCCCAAGGCCTTAGAGTCAACACTCACTTCCCTGCACCATGCAATGAGGTTCTCTCCTCCATCTCCAGCTCCATGAAGCAGGCCCGGCATGAATGAGACAGTTGTGCTCACCACCTCAGTTCAGTGGCCTGCTGGGAAACCTTACCCGTGACCTTGGCCTCATGAACCCCAAAACCCTGTAATCAGCTGCTCAGAAACTCTAGAGAACCACCCAGCCTAGTGCACAGGATGGAGACCCACACGGTGAGCTGGAGGATCCAGCCTTCCTGAGCCCACACCATTCACTGGGGGACCCTCCAGGGCTTATCAGGTTTCACATCTCCTGGCCACCTGCTCTGTCCTTAATGGCCAGCGAAGCAGGCCATGGATGTATGGCCTTTCTAAAATATGTATGAAAAAATGCTCAGCTTCACTAGTTATCAAATAAATGCAAATTAAAACCACACTGGGATACCACATCACTCCGATCAGGATGGCCATCATCAATAACTCAAAAAACAACAGATGCTGGAGAGGATGTAGGGAAAAAGGAACACTTCTACAACTGTTGGTGGGAATGTAAACTAGTACAAGCTCTGTGGAAAAGAGTTCAGCAATTCCTAAAAGATCTAAAAATTGACCTTCCATACGACCCTGCAATCCCCCTACCAGGACTATACCCAGAGGAACTCAAATCACTGTATGAAAAGATACCTGTTTCTGTGAAAGATCACTCAGTATTATAGACTCTAAGTCCATCCAGGTTGCTGCAAAGTTCATGATTTTGTTCTTCTTTATGGTTGCGTAATATTCCATTGTGTATATGTACCACATTTTTTTATCCAGTCCTCTTTTGATGGGCAGCACAGTTGGTTCCATGTTCTTGCTACTGTGAACAATGCTGCGATAAACGTGTGCAGGCATCTTTTTTATATCACATGTTCTCACGCATAAGTGGAACTTGAACAACTATCATAATACTATAAGAAAATGATTGACAGTAGTGGGAAAGTGTGGGGGCATGGGGCGGTGGGGAGATGGGATTGGCAGTAGTGGGAAACTGCCTGGGGAAGGGGGGGCACACCTCATCAGCAAGGGTACCTGCACAATGAATATTTGTATACCTAACCCTGAATTGTTCCTCACAATTTCAAAATAAAAATTTTATAGGTAAAAAAAGCAATAATATACAAAGAAAAAAAGATACCTGCACACACATTTGTTGCAAAATTATTCACATTAGCAAAAACATGGAACCAACTGTACTGCCATCGAAAGAGGACTGAATTTTTAAAAAGTGGCAATACATGCAACGGAATATTATGCAGCCATAAAGAAGGACAAAATTATGAACTTCACAGCAACTTGAATGGACTTAGAGTCTATAATACTGAGTGATCTATCACAGAAACAAAAGGACTGAGTACCACACGTTCTCACTCATAAGTGGACCCTGAACAATTATCATAATACTATAAAAAAGGGCAGCCAGGCTCAGTGGCTCAGCCTGTAATCCCACACATTTGGGAGGCTGAGGTGAGTGGATTGCCTGAGCCCGTGGGTTTGAGACCCACCTGGGCGAGACCTCATCTCTAAAATAAATCAAAAATTAGCTGGGAGTAGTAGCGCGTGCCTGTAGTTCCAGCTACTTGGAAGGCTGAGGCGGAAGGATTGCCGGAGCCCAGCAGGTCGAGGCTGCAGTGGCCGGGAGCAGCCACTGCACTCCAGTCTGGGCGACAGAGTGAGACTCCAACTCAAAAAAAAAAAAAAAAAAGAAAGGGATTGGCAGTAGTGGGAGATTGCCAGGGTGGGGGCACACCTCATCAATAAGGGTACCTGATCTCAAACCAGGTGAAGTGGGGACAAAAGTGTGGCCCAAACTTTACCTACACAATGACTATTTGTATACCTAACCCTGAATTATACCCCACAACTTTAAAATAAATAAAAGTATGAATGAGGCTGGGTGTGGTGGCTCATGCTGGTAATCCCAGCACTTTGGGAGGCTGGGGCAGGAGGTTTGCTTGAGGCCATGAGTTCAAGACCAGCCTGGGCAACATAGTGAGGTCCTATCTCTTTAAACATAAAATAAAATGAAGTAAAATAATGTATGAAAGAAAAACACATTCCTTGGATAGGAAGGACTAAGAAAAGCAGCAAATACCCACCCAGCAGCAGCTTCCTTTACTTAGCATGCCCTCTGTTTCAGACCCTTCACCCACCATTTGACACACATTGTCCTATTTTAATCCTTCCCCAAATTCCATCACATGGAGTCCAAAGCTGCAGAGCTCAGCATTGCCAAATGGAGCTCGCCTGGGTTCCAATCCCGACCTGCACGTCTGTTAGTGAGCAGTCTAGCTTCCTTGTGCCACACCTTCCTCATCTATAAAATGGGAACACAGCAAGAGCACCGGCTTCGTGGGACTGTTATGAACACTACTGGAGTTAATGAATGCGAGTTTCTTAAAACAAGATCTGGACACAGCTGGCTCTGTGGACATGCTAGCTGTCATCACTAACACGATTTCACAGATGAGGACATCAAGGTTCAAAGAGGTAACTGCATTGGTTAATTTCACTTAGCCAAGTCATTGGGGGAGCAGAATTTTGAACCCTGGTCTAATCTGACAGTCTCCCCATCTCTCTCTCTTTTGAGAGACAGGGTTCTCACTCTGCCACCCAGGCTGGAGTGCAGTGGTGCCATCACAGCTCACTGGAGCCTTGAACTCCTGGGCTCAAATGATCCTCCTGCCTCAGGCTCCCGAGCAGCTGGGACAAAGGCGTGTATAACCACACCTGACTCATCTAGTCCAAAACTCTCTGATTAAAAAATAGAGAGAGAGTCTCTACTTTTTTTTTGTTTTTTATAAAGTCTGGCTCAAACTCTTAGGCTCAAGTGATCTTCCTGCCTCAGCCTCCCAAAGTTCTGGGATTACAGGAGTGAGCCACCATGTCCAGCCTGGTGACCACTATAAATCACAACCCCATCACATCTGGAAGTTCTGGGACTATCTGTCCACCACATCTGTGCAGGCCAGAGTTCCTGCTCCAAAGTCAAATGAGGACTTGCTCTTTAAAGTCCCAGTTACGGGTTCGTGACCCACTTGGGCAACTTGACGAGACCTCATCTCTGCAATAATTCAAAAATTAGCTGGGTGTGGTAGTGCGTGCCTGTAGTTCCAGCTACTTGGAAGACTGAGGAGAAGGATCGCCGGAGCCCAGCAGGTCGAGGCTGCAGTGACTGGGAGCGGCCACTGCACTCCAGTCTGGGTGACAGAGTGAGACTCCAACTCAAAAAATAAATAAATAAATAAAATAAAGTCCCAGTTACACAGGGGATTGCAGGCTAATTCTTTAGAAATCGCACCTGAGCCTCCAAGTCCATGCAAAGACCCCTGCTTCAGCATTCGCCACACTTTGCTGCAGTTGCTTCCTTCTCCCATCCTCTTCCCTCCTCCCTCTTGCCACGTATCATGGGTTTCCTGTGTGCTGGCCATCCCTACGCACGCACTGCCCTTTACTCTGCACTACAGCCCAGCAGGTACACTGATTAGACCTATTCTGCGGATCAAGAAACTGAGGCTCAGGGGGCTGAAGGCATTTGGTCCACTGCAAAACACAGTTGAGACCAAATATGGATCAAATTTTGTTACCTGAGCCCATCCAAGGCCCCACGGGACTTTTTACTACTGATAATAATGAACGCGGCAGTTGTTTAAAACACGCCATGCTCTAGGCCAGGTGCTAAGTATTTCAGGTTCGTAACTCACTTAGTCCTCAAAGCATCCAAGTAGATACTATTCGTATCCTCTCCTGTTACTTTTTTACTTTTTGAGTTGGAGTCTCTCTCTGTTGCCTGGGCTGGAGTGCAGTGGCACAATCAGGTTTCAATGCAGCCTCAACCTGTGTGATCCTCTCCAATAGCTGGGACTGTAGGCATATGTCACCATGGCTGGCAAATTGTTTGATATTTTGCGGAGACGAGGTCTCATTCTGTTGCCCAGCCTGATCTCAAACTCCTGGGATCAAGCGATTCTCCCGCCTATGCTGTGATTTCAGGCAGGAGCCATCATGCCTGGCCACTTCTGCCACACTTGATTTTCCACTCAGGCCAGCCCTGATTCAGTGTGGAAGATCACTCGATAAGAGTGTCACCTTAGAGCTGTTATGACAGAATACCATAGACAGGATGGCTGAAACAGCAGAAATTTCTTTCTCACAGTTGTGGAGAATAGAAGTCCAGGAGCAGGATGCCACAGGATCGTGGCTGAGTTCTGGGGAGCGCCCACGTCTTGGTCAGTGTCTCACTCTGAAGGGGGTCTCACTCTGTTGCCCAGGATGTAGTACAATGGCACAACTACGGCTCACCACAGCCTCCAACTCTGGGGTTCAAATGATCCTCTCTCCTCAGCCTCCTGAGTAGCTGGGATTACAAGAGCATACCACTCTGCCCAGCCATTTAAAAAAAAATTTTTGTAGAGACGAGGTCTTACTATGTTGCCCAGGCTAGTCTCGAACTTCTGGGCTCAAGCAATCCTCCTGACTCTGCCACCCAAAGTGCTGGGATTACAGGAGTGAGCCACTGTGCCCAGCTGATGGTTCTTATTTATAAAACATATCCTGGGGCAATCCCCTCGAGTCCCCTCCCACTATGGGAGTTTTTCTGTCCTCTTAATAAATTCTGCTTTCTCAAAAAAACAAAACAAAACAAAGAAAACCCTACCCTGCCAGGACTGCTTCCTTCTTAGCCCCCCAGAAAACTGAAGTTGGACTTTTGGGCTTCTGAGCACCCACATGGCTAAAACCCCTTTATCCAGGCTGTGTCTCTCCAAACTCAAGGTTTTGCAGCTACCTATGGGGTTTGATTCCACACAGGAGACAGCCCCGGTGGATGTCAGGGATCAGCTCTCACCCATCTCTCGAATCCTCTGTCACCTACATCGAACAGGACACTGAGCACCCAGGACAAGGAGAAGCTGTAGGATACTCCTCCTGTGGATTCTAAATAGATGTTCATCCCTTCCCCCACATCAGTGGGAAATGACTGGTCATCTTCCTGGCCCCGAGACTTTCATTATCTAGGGACTGCAAAGAAAATGAGACCATTTCTGGAAGAAATCTATGGCCCCCTCTGATCCAATTTCCCTGAGGCTCCCGGGTCTCAAAAAACTCACTGCAGGCGCCAACTCCTGGGCTCAAGTGATCCTCCTGCTTCAGCCTCCAGAGTAGGTGGGACTACAGGCATGAGATGCTGCCACTGGCTAATTTTTAAAAAAATTTCTTTTCTATAGGGTAGGGGCGTCTCGAACTCTCAGTCTCAAGTGATTGTCCCACCTTGGCCTCCCAGCTGGTTTTACAGGTGTGAGCCGCCACGCCCAGCCTGAAATGGGACCTTACAGCATGTTCAGAAGATCAGCCTTGCACACCCTCAAGCATATTACGGATACAATGTATGAATTGCTCTTTCTCTTAGGCCACAACCCCTCCCTGTGCCATTTTCTGTTAACCTGCAAACAGGTGCAAATCTTTCTCAAGGAAAAAATTCCCTTTCCTCACCCTGTGCTTCTACTCAGTAACAACACACTTTTTAAGGGTTGCAGCTTATGCTGTCTCCTCCTCTTCACTTCTGGTTTGCTTTTTTCTCCCTCCTCACTCCAAATCTTTCTCCTGGAGTCACTGACCTTGTCCGGGGCTGGATTGAGGGCCTCTTGGTCCTGGTTTCCAGGCCCACCCTGTAACCCTGACGCTCACGACCCCGTTCTTGCTGTCGCAGCTCCTCCTTCTGTCCACCTCTCCAATGTCCATGTCTCCAGGGCACTGCCCCACCCCTTCTCCTTGCATCTCCACCCTCTCCTGGGCTGGCCCATCCCTTCAACTCTCTGGTAGACCCACACCTCCAGGCCTGGACAGCCAGTGACCTCCCAGACATCTCCATGTGGTGAATCCACAGGCCCCCTCATTCCAACACCTGACCTCCGTCCCTGGTTCCCATCTCAGGAAGCAACTCCCATTCACTCAGCTTGAACTCATCCAACTCAAACTGCTTCCACCCCAGTTGGAACTCAAGGTTGATAACAGATGAGAGCTGTTGTGTGGGAAATGAGAAAATTTTGGAAAGGGCTCGTCCAGACCCAGAAAACTCACTTAATACGTGGAGTTGGTTGTAATTCTCTCCCATGGGACCCAACACATCCCCAGGCCAATGGGAGGTGCTCCCAGGCCAGATGGTTTGGTTAATTAATCCATCAATTGATTGGAGGGGTGGCAATACACAGTTAAGTCCCCAACATGCCAACCTTCAGGTTCAAAGATGTGGGTGAGCTTTTTAATACATTATTTTTCTCCACTGGGTGGCAGTACAGCCTGTCAAATACATGCTGTACTATGTGGCCGATTGTGTGTGTTGGGCACCTGGCTACCTTAGCAGGACTTAACAACGAATTAGACTTATGAATGCACTTCCAGCAGGAAACTCATTCATTTGTTGGGGGATGACTGGCGCTTGTGATTGTTCCACCAGTGCTCTCCTATTGGAGAACAACATGATTGGTGGAGGTTGCCAAGGAGAAAGGAAATTGGCTTGATTCAGGAGAATGAAAACAGGCCCTGCTGCAAGCATGGAGGGAAGTTCATGTCATGCACAGAAACACATGGAGATGGTGGCCACCTCACAGAGGAACAGGTGACACAGGCACCCCTTCCCAGTTGCAGCTGGGGAGTTCGAGGGCTGGAAGCGTGTGTTGGAGAGCAGAGGCCCATTCCTTCTCTGCAGGGGTGAAGTGGTCCAGGCCTGGGAAGAGGAGACGAGAGGCGAGGACACCGGAGACCCCTGAGGCTGGGCTTCGTATTGCCAGGAGCAGAGGGGATCTGAGTGCTCACCTCCACTCGAACGCTCTGCTTGCCTTTGCCGTGGCCACCCGTCGTTAGCACTGCCCTTGTGCACGGGGAAGCCTCCTTGACAGATTCTGAGGATGAGATGGAGGGATCCTTAGTGTCCTCCTTGTCTCTCTCTTGGCGTCCATTTCCTCTGCATGAACTCCTCTCTGCAGCCCCTCCCCGTGCTGTCTTCCCCTCTTCTCATGACTCTCATCCTGAAGGTCCTGGTTCCATCCGGGTGGGTGAGGCCCTTGGGCTTTCACTGCCTCCCAGGCCCCTCTCCAGCCCTCCTCCCACTGCCCTGGCACGGCCCCACTTTCTTGCTCCCAGAGGGCGCTGGATCCAGTGGTGCAGACCTGAGTGTCACAGGCACGGAGCTGGGCTGGAGTCAGAAGAGCGGGCCCCACCCTGCCGGAGGGGCCCCCAGCAAGTCTGGGTCTGCTCTGGGCACCCTCTCTCAGGGCTTTTCCTGCCCTGGGGCGCTCTGGACTTGCCCAGCTGTTCTCCTTCCCTCCAGATATCACCAAATTCTTTAGTCTCCATCCCGGAGAAGACATGGAGAACATGCCAGAGGGAAAAGAGCAGGAAGAAGAAGTGTGAGCAAGGCACGGGAAGCCTGAAGAGGGGAAGGCGAGTCAGTCCTCACGGCCCCCGTTGCTTGCTGCCCATCGGGAAGGCCAGTGAAACCGAGGTGAGCACTGGAGCGGCTGCTCTGGGGTGGCCACACGGGTGTATCCATAAGGAGATGCTAAAAATTCATGCCCATGAAGGATGCCCTGAGGACATCCTCTTACAGCATAACAGATATTTCAAAGCACAGGCAAGTTTGGCTGGGAGGTTAGAAAGAAAATCATTATCATTAAGGGGAAAGAACAGAGTGGTCCAGGAAGCCGTCCGTATTTAACGTGCAGGTCTCCTGACTGGATCATGCTGCAGGTCCTAGTGGGGGAGAGGAGTCACCACTACCCCACCCATGCCAACAGGCCTCCTGCCTCTAATAGGGCCCAAGGTGTGCGGGACTCGGCCTTTCATCCGGAGGGCCTAGAGCCCTCCCCTTTCCTCTACATCTGTTGCCCTAACCAGGGGTCTGGTCTCCTGAAGGCCGCCCTTGTGAATTTGCAGGTTAACTGCCCACTCTGTAGCCAGACAACACCCTCAGCACAGAGCAGCAAACAGGCCTCAGTGCCCTATGGACCCGACCCTGGGGATATCAATGCCCAAGTTCACCTCTCCTGGGCCAGATGAGCCTTCTGGGTCCTGCACTCCCTCCCCCTCAGCGAGCGTCTCCTCCATCTCTGTTTCCCTGGGGATCTCTGCACCTCTGTCTGTGTTGCACACTCCTGTACCGACACCTGGAAAAGGCTGTGACGTGCAGGCCTCAGCCTGGCCCAGAGTCACTCTGGAGTTTGACGTGTTTCAGGGAGGTTAAATCGACAGGAGGCTGCTTTACCTTAGTGGCAGTTAATATGATAGTCTTGAGACTGCATTAGAGACATGTTTTACGTTTAATGCTGGAGGTTTTTACATTAAACAAAATACATCAACTCCTAATTTCACTTTTAACAGATCTTATGCAAAACATAAATATGAAAAGCAGCCTGGCCAAAGGTAGACCTTAAAGAACCGCCACAGGCACCACACTTCGTGAGATGTTGCGTGTCACCGTGTGGGAGCCCACTGCTTCTGGAAGGTCCTCTCGGTTTTCTTGCCCTCCCCTCGGACTTCCATAGTGGAAAGCCCCAGCACCTCTCTTGGCTTCTCCCAGTTCTCCAACTCTGCCCTCACCACCTTCTGAGGGCGTTGCCACACTCACTGTGTGCTAATTATGTGCTCAGAAGAACTAAATCGCTTCTCCTTGTAACCTGATAAGTTAGGTATTACTGCTATCTCTTTCCACAGAAGGCTGCCACGGTGGCATTTTGTGTGTCAGTCTAGGGGTTAGTTACAGGTTCAAAAGAAACCATAAAGCTGTGCAATAAATACTGTGCGCTGTACAATAGGTAAAATAAACATCAATTTAAAAACAAAATATAGCAAAACAATTATTTTCCACAAAGCCAACTTCAGGCACAGGCTGATATCCTCTGACTTCTAGCAAATAGTCCAGGTAGAAATAATGCCTACAAGGTAGTGGGATTCTGCCGGGGACAGGGGCATACCCCATCAACAAGGGTACCTGCATAATGAACATTTGTATACTTAACACTGAACTGGATCCCACATCTTTAAGGTAAAATATTTAAAAATAGAAATAAAGAAATAATACCTACATACTCTTCAAGAGACTAAATGAGGAGGAACAATACATCCATGCTACTTTCGTCAGACCAGGAGAGTCTTGACACCACTCCAGCAGAAGGCACTGCAGGAGAGGGGAAGCACAGACCTGAGGCTACTGAATGTAGGTTTCAAAACCGAATGCCAGTCTTCAGCTATCTGGACTCCGAGATTTTCGGGAAGGAAAGAAACTGACACTTCTTGGCAGAATTTCCATGGGGTTAACGAGGACAGGGTCACTGCTTTTGGGGTGCTGCTGGGGAAAGTGGAGAGTAGGGGCAGTGCCCATCAAATGAGTAGAATGGGCACTTGGTGGCAGAGGGAAGGAGGGGCTGGGTGGCCATCCAGGCGGGCCCTGAGGTGGAGTCTCCTGGCTGTGGCTATGCACGGGTTCCTCCAAGAGAGGGTGGGACTCTGCCTTGTCTCTGTAGGATCTAGAGAGCGACATGGAGTCTATAGAGACTACGTTTCGGTGAGGAAGAACTTGAGCAGGAAGATGCAGAGCTGGCGCAGCCGCTGCCCATTCTCAGCTCGGCCTTAGTCCAGGCGGCTCAGACGGCTGTTCAGATCTCTCATCAGTGACACACTGGGAAGCCTGTAGACTTCATTCACTGAACCACCTACGAGCCAGCCCAGCAGGCCTTGCTTCCAGTTAATCAGCTTGAAGGGTGCCTGACGGTTTGTCAGTTAAGGTGAAGCTAATCCGTTATGGATCTGTCAAATGGGTGTGGTCGGCTTTGGAGTCCCGGTCCTGAGTCATTCAGGGTGGTCACTTGAGCAGTGAAAACCTCCCCTCGAGGCAGTGGATGGTGTGATGCTGGGGAGGAGAGCCACAGATTGGACACCCCCGATCCTTTCCAGGGGCTTTGGGGTCAACTGCATCACGTTTTAGGTCGGGGATTAGGACACAGAGGAGGGAGGCTAGGCCAGTGGCACCTCCTGTCAGGCCCCAGAACAACCTTGGAGTGAGAGAATTTGGAAAGTGGAGGGAGAGAAAGCCCTTGGTTCAGGGCTCCAGAGCATGGTCCAGCGGAAGGTGGGGGGGGTCTCAGGCCTCTGTCCCCTGGGAACCACCGGCTGTCGTGTCCTCAGGCTCATCACTTCTCAGTGTGTGGCTCTGGGCCAGGCGCTCAACCCCTCTAAATCCCAGGGCTCTTGTCTGCAAAGCAATTACAGTCATGCTCTGTCACTGTGTGGGGCTCATGTGGGAATCACGCAAGGAGAGCAGATTATTTCGAAGTCATAAAGCACCCCAGCATGTAAGGCTGGAAAGGGACCCTCCGCCTCCCACGACGTGTGGCCTTCCCAGCCTCCTCTCTGGGGGCCATCGCCGCTCCATGTCTGGCTGACTCCTCCAGACACTTTGTCTTTGGACACTGCGGTCACACACGTGAAGAACCAGTCATTTTTCTTCAGGCTTAATCTGCGTTTGCTTGGAGGAAGCTTCGTAACGAACTACTAACAGCTCTGCCCTGCACTCTTTCCCAGATCCCACAACAGGGAGCCGAGGACAGAGGGCTTTCGTCCCTTTCCCCGGCACATGTGGCTTCTACCGGAGATGTGAGCCCCGGTTGTTGGGTGCCTGCCCCCTGCTCCCAGGCACGCGCTCTGCTGCCTTTCTGTGTTGTCTCCTCTCGTCAGAGCACTGTCACTGTGCAGTCAGCCCGCCACATTGAGAGACTTCTCCCAAGACCAACCGTGACTCCGTTGCTCCCCTGGGCCACTGGTCAACTTAAGTGTGACCTGGAAAAGGTCATGAATACTTTCCCGTGGTCTTAGGCCACCAACATGTCAATCGTTGTCTCTATTTTGAACGTGTTTTTCTTTTTTTCATCAACCACACATGAGACTTAATGTGTTTTTCTCAAGATCAAGGCTCAAGGACATGAAAAAAACAGAAAGAACCATAGAAGATTCAATACAGGATTCACCAAAGAAGTGATCTGGGCTCAAGAAACCCTAGTGCCCATCCCCAGTAGCATGAAATCTGCATGTGGCCAAGAGGGTAGAGTCACACACATCATCCCCTGCCAATTGAAGCCATGAAGTGGATTCCAGAGTCGTGACTGCAGGTTGTACAGCAGAATCTGAATTCTGGCCGGGGAGGACAGGATAGGAGCAGGGAGGTGCACAGAGCAGGTGCAGCCACTGCCTTTCCTCAGCCAGGCCTTTGTCCAGACTGCTCAGCCCCATAGTCAATGAGACACGGAGCGCCTGTAGGCTTTATTCTTTGAGCCACCTCAGCACTAGCCCAGCAGGCCACTTTTTCTGCTAGCTAATCTTAACTGCTCATCAGCTTGGCCAGTTGAAGGCAAAGCTAATTATTTATGCAACTGTCATGTGGGCTGTCGGCTTGACGTGTTCAGGGCTCTGAGTCAGTTGGTTGTCAAGGAGACTCATGAGACTCATGGTCAACTGACCTGCAGGAAGTCTCACCACAAGGCAGCCCACAGAGTCCAGTTCTAGGGCAGATGAACACAGACTTGGACCCCCTGGGCCTTTAGCAGGGCTTCCTTTGGGAAAGGCGGGTTTGGGGTCAGGGGTTGAAACGTAAAGCCAGGAGCCGAGTCAGGATTTGGGCAAGGCCCTCCGGCCAGGCACCTCCTCCAGGACATCACCTGCTCCCAGGCACGCGCTCTGCTGCATTTCTGTGTTGTCTCCTCTTGTCAGAGCACTGTCACTGTGCAGTCAGCCCACCACATCGAGAGACTTCTCCCAAGACCAACCGTGACTCCGTTGCTCCCCTGGGCCACTGGTCAACTTAAGTGTGACCTGGAAAAGGTCATGAAAACTTTCCCGTGGTCTTAGGCCACCAACATGTCAATCGTTGTCTCTATTTTGAACGTGTTTTTCTTTTTTTCATCAACCACACATGAGACTTAATGTGTTTTTCTCAAGATCAAGACTCAAGGATATGAAACCCCGGGGGAGGGAGAGTTTGGGCACGGGAGTGAGGAGAGAGCTCTTGTCTCAGTGGCCAGGGTGTGATCTAGTGGTCTGGGTGTTCCGGGATCTCCCTCTCCAGGGATCTAACTGTATCCCCTGCCTTAGACTTCTTCCTTATCAGAGTTGTAGCTCTCGGCAAGTCACTTAATCTTCCTGCATGTAATCCCTGAACCCTTAACTTGGAGTCACAGCTGCCACTCTGCCCATCCTGTATCCCAGGATCACAAGAGATAAGCGTTTAACTGAACATTTACATAGGCAGCGCTGGTGAAATAACAGACAATTTTCTTTGGGCTTGTTTATATTTACTTCTTTTAAGCCTGATAACATAATAGGAATGTCCTCCTACTGAGGGCAGGGGTGAAGACAGGGGTCTTATGTGGCTTCGGCAGAATCAGCATCAGTCCCTTTCAGAAGAGCTTCTGGAAGCCCCTAGGATTGGCCCAAGACCCCATCACCTTGTCACAGTCTCCACCTGTGTTTCCATTCATGTTTCTTCATAGATGATGTCTAGTGGGTGCTTCAAATAGACTAGAAGAACACAGAGTATCTGTCAGACATTGATGCTATTGTTTATGATATACACAGGAAGCTCTGCTTAATGTAAATAGTAGGATAGTGTGTATGGATGTGTTTTGTGAAAAAATACAGCTTGAGCACTAGGAGGAGAGAGAACAGGTGGCCATCCTTGGAGCCAGGAGGCGCCACCCCTGCCAGGCACCAGGCTCATGTCAGAATTACAGTCCTGCCTTATATGTTAGATGTGACATGGTCTGGAACAGTTCCCCTCCCTGCAGCCACATGGGACTCTAGTCCTACATGGGAGTTGCCTGGATACATTAAAGTGGCATACTGCCAGAGCCCATGTGGAGCTGGGAACCCAATCCAACCCAGGAATGCCTATGGCCAATCAATTTCTGAGAGCTGTGACTCATGGCAGGGCTTGGTGGCCAGCCCCCAGACCGTGATAATCACCTACTAGCTTCACTCACTCCAAGTGCAGATCCCTCCATGGTGTGCACAGTTTGGGGGCAAGCTATGGCAGATTCTGTGGCTTTTGAGTTCAGAATGCAAACCGGCCTTGAGCCAGGGAGGGTGCGAGCAGCAACTTGTAGCCTCACCTTTCCCACAGGAGCAATTCTGGGCAATGGATGGTGCCCCCATTCAGGCAGCACTACCACAGTGACAAGGGGGCTCTTCCCCCTCCCAGTTTCCACAGAAGGCTCACAGCTGGGGGTCTACTACTTGCCAACTTCTAGTATTATTGCTACCAGTACTGCTACCACTCCGAGTATTATTGCTATATTACCATACTGGGTAGGAAGCTGGGTACAAACAACCCCACTTCCTTTGAAGGCCTGGCTGGATGCCCTACATGCTTACTTGGGATTCTGCCTCCACTGCTGTCTGCCAGAAGACTTGCAGTTGATGCAGGTCACATCTGGGCGGGGCTTTGTAGTGACACAGTTCTCTGATCATGCCGGCAATCTGTATCCTTGAGGGAAAAAAGCCTGTCTTGCCCATGTGACCCGGCACCCCAACCATTCTCCCTGAATACCAGGTTTCAAGCAGCCAGTGTAGAAACGCTTCCAGTCACCCACATGAATGCCCTGGAGGCTGAGAAGCGGCTGGAATCCCAGGAGGGACGACAGATGTGGGGATGACAGACGTGGGGATGGCATCAGGGTGGGGCCCAGGACCCTGAAGGGTCGGAAGGCAGACGGTGGAGTGGGCATGAGAGGGGGAGCAGGGTGTGCCTGGAGGGTGTCGGCCAACAGCCTTTACTACCTGGGAGTGGGAGGAGCAAGAGAACAAGCCTAGTAAGACAGGCCATCTGCTGCGGGTCCAGATGTGCAAGGGGGTCATTGAGAGCCATGTACGTGGCTCCTGGAGCATGAGCCATGCCACCCTCTACCTGAGTTTCACTGGATTGCATGCTTGAAATCAGGCATTAAAGGCAGGGCTGTTGTCCTTGGGGCCTTGATGTTTTATTAGCCAGCAGTAATTTCAGATGATTCAG
>NW_007247153.1:1714-4294 GCF_000164805.1 Carlito syrichta | reverse complement strand
GGCCAAGTCTGGGACAGAAGTCATAGAGAAAGCTGAGGGGCGAATACTGACACTCCCATTAAGTGAGCACGTACTACGTCTCAAGCAAGAACTTTATTATTCTCATTTACAAGGGGCACCTGCAGGTGGCAGGAAACACCAGTTGGCTCTCAGTGGATCCCTGGGATGCCTGTTCCTCCACTAGCAAAGGAGGCTGCAAACTCGTGGGCATGTCACTGGCGCTGTCAGCACATCTTTGCTCAGAGCTGCCAGGAAGGGCAAGGGAGTATCTTGCAGCCCTGGCCCAGAGTCAGGAGGGGAGGGCACGACAACCTGGGCACCGAGCTGAGAACTCCGTTTTGTGAGATCCCTGAAGCTCTGATTCCTTTCTCCCTGTTTTTCCTTCTTATTCCTTTCTTTAAACAAATACATCATGAGAACCCACTACGTGCCAGGGACTGTGTTCTAGGTCTCAGCCATATGGTGTCACACCCCACCACTGGGAAAGCTTTTCAGCAGCCCACATCTTGCCTTCCGCAATATGACTATGTAATAAATGCTCACATGTAGACCATGATTCTAAAAAAAAAATATATATATATAAATGTTACATAATTTAGGCCATCTGATCTCCAACTCCACGTCTAGGCCTTAAAAAACATTCTAATTTTAAAAGAATAGAAAACCTGCATAGAATGCCCTCAGACCACTGTGTTTTGAAATGATAAACCCAACAATAGTAAGATGGCCAGAAAATCCCAAATATTCGTAACTAAGCAACACAGAACCTTCTTGAGTGGTATTCATAGGGTACACTCTGTCCACAGTTCTCTCCTCGTGAAAATCATCTTCCCCTCATGGGGAGACCCCCAGAGTTCCTTCTTCCCCAACAGAGACCCAGAATCCGGTTATATATGCTAAAGTCAGCAACTTTGTTCCTCAGCAAGTGAGTTATTCAGGGTACGTACCGTCAACCCTTGCACCGGTTGACATTTCTTGTTTAGGAGAAAACTACTGGTTGAGTGAAAGTCCAAGTCCCCAAAAATCTAGAAGGGAGGAAACAAAGAAAGCAACATTTGTGTGTCAGGCGCAGCAGGGCAGGCTTCACCTCACTTCAAGCGGTGTCCCATCAGACACTGATAATGATGATTCCAGAGGGTCCTTTGGATGCCTTCTTTCCACAGGCGTGCTCAGCTGACTGAAGTGCAGGCTGGCCGAGCAGCCACGTAAGGACCGCATTTGGAGGCTGGACGGACTGGGCGGAGCTGAGCTGGGCAGAGCTGGGCTGGGCTCAGCCGGATGGGTGGGCCTGCGGACCAGTGCAGGGCTCTGCCTGGTCTCGGGGTGCCAGCTGGTCTCCGTTCCCGTGGCAGCCCAGGGAGGTCGAGTGGGAGACCCCCGGGGCTGCAGGTCAGCCTGGCATGAGGCAGCCCAGGGTGGGGGAGGGAGTTTCAGCCGGGGAGAGGCCTCGGAACACCACCGGGCCTGAAGCCGAGGGCCAGCCCGGGCGTGGGGGCCGCAGAGCAGCGTGTGTCCGGGGTCCTGCTGTCCTCAGGGGTACCCAGCTGCCTGAAGAGCAGACTGGCCGCGGAGGGAGCAGCAGCCACGTGAGAACCCAATTGAAAGGCTGGGCAGAGCTGGGGGGAGCCGATGGTGCAGCTCAGGTCTCTGCCTGGGCTCGGGCTCCAGTTGGTCTCTAGTCCCGCGACAGCCGGGGTCCAAACCTGGGGAGGTGGAGTGGGAGACAGCCAGGTGCCTCAGGTGGGCCTGGGCGTGCGGAGGCTCAGGGCGGGGCCATTCTGCTGCACGTCTGAATGGATACCCCTGGAGGTGATTGAAGCCTGCCTTTCTTTGCCTTGGCGTGGACCGACTCAGGGTGCTTCCATTGAGCAAGGGAGGGAGCTCCGAGCTCCATGGTCCGGCAGCCGAGGCCCACACCGGGCGTGGGGGCGTGGGCAGGGGCGGCGGCAGAGCAGTGCGTGGGGCCGGCCTCCTGTCGGAAGGCCTGCTCAGCTGGCTCAGAGGCCTCCGCAGTGGTGGAAGCCGCAGTGCCTTAGGTCCCAAATTGCAGGCTGTGCAGAGCTGGGCGGGGCAATGCAGGACCCTGCCTGGTCTCGGGGTTCCAGCCGATCTCCAGTCCCTGGCGGCCAGGGGCCGAGCCAGGAGAGGCAGGGGGCGAGGCAGTTGGGCTCTGCAGGTTGGCCTGGCGTGGGATGTCCCTGGACAGGTCGGTGGTGCAGCCGGGGAGGGCATTTCTTCATGTCTCTGATCTGGAAGAGGGTGGAGGAGTGTGATGGGGGGGCCGGAGGAGGGCAGAGGGGAGGAGGGCGAGAAATAAGGAAGTCAGGCGCACGGGGGCAGGCTTTCCGGTGATTGACCAACTCAGAATCCTGAGGAGAAGGAGAAGAAGAGCCCAGCAGGATGAGGGGGCGGTGGCCGGGAATGGACAATGCACTCCAGTCTGGGCGACAGAGTGAGACTCCAACACAGAAAAAAAAAAAATTCTGAGATTACAGGCATGAGCCACCACAGCCAGCTGAATGTTGTTTCCTTGCCAGCTAATACCACATCCAATCTGCAGCCCAGGGCTCAAGAAGTCAT
>NW_007247153.1:0-1694 GCF_000164805.1 Carlito syrichta | reverse complement strand
TTCACAGAGAGAATCCATCCCAAACTCCTGGGCTCAGCAGTCAAGGCTCTGTCCAACTCCGTCTCAGCATACCTTTCTACCCTATTCTAGTCTCACAGAACCCAGAACTGAAAAGTCCATTTAAAAACATTTATTCTCTGGGCCGAGATCGGTGGCTCAGCCTGTCATCCCAGCACTTTGGGAGGTCGAGGTGAGTGGATTGCCTGAGCCCATGGGTCTGAGACCTGTACCAGGCAACTTGGCGAGACTTCGTCTCCACAATAAATAATTAGCCGGGCGTGGTAGCATGCACCTGTAGTTCCGGCTACTTGGAAGGCTAAGGCAGAAGGATCACCAGAGCCCAGCAGGTTAAGGCTGCAGTGGCCAGGTGTGTGCCACTGCACTCCAGCCTGGGCAACAGAGTGAGACTCCAACTCAAAAAAAAATAACAAACATTTATCTCAGGGTTCCCTCCCAAATTCTGATCTGCAGATGATACCGAGCTGCAGGCAGCAAGATCACTTTTGTCTCTTGTCCAGGGCTCCATCCTCAGAAATTCTGATTCAAGGAGAAGGCCTGGGAAATTCAGCCCAAAGATGAAAAACACCCGACTCACCACAAGTTTCCAGTTCTGAGCCCAGGACGGATGTGAATAACCGAGACCTGCACAATTGTGTTCGTGCAACTCCTTTAGAAGGAGGACCTACCAGCCCATTTGCACCTGAGATGCTGACCCTCCTGCCACCACTGATCTAAATCGAGCTGGTCACTGACTTCAGAGACGAGGGGAGTGAGGTCCTGCAAGGGGGCCGAGCTTGCACAGCCAGGAAGCCGCAAGCCAGGGCTGGAAGGGAGACCCTGCACCCAGTCCCCGGCATCTTCTGTCCCGTTTATGCAGCCTCCCTTCCTTCCTGTGACCCGAGTTTCTTCCTGTCTGTGATTTGTGCAACGAGGCAGCCCCAGACTGTTGTCGTGTTAGTCCTGATTGTCAAAGGCAGAGAGAGACAAGCCCAAATGCACAACGCAGAGGAGCGGTTTATTAGAATGCGGGGCATTTACATGCAGCAATGATATCATGAAGGAATATTTAATGGTGCAGAACAATGTTCACAAAATGAGGCTAAGTGAAGAAAAGGAGCTTTTAGAAGTTCCTGTAACACTACTAATGGTCATCGCTGACATAATGTTTACTCTGTGCCAGGCTCTTCTAAAATTAACTCATTCTGGCCGGGTGCGGTGGCTCACACCTGTAATCCCAGAACTTTGGGAGGTCGAGGTGAGAGGACTGCTTGAGCATGGGAGTTTGAGACCAGCGTGGGCAACATAGCAAGAACTTGTCTCTACAACAAATTAAGAAAATTAGCCAGGCATGGTGGTACACGCCTGTAGTTCCAGCTAGTTCCGAAGGCTGAGGTGGAAGGATCACCTGAGCCCAGGAGGTTGACATGCTCCAGCCTGGACAACAGAGTGAGACCTTGACTCAAAAATATTAAACTGAATTAACTCATTTGGTCCTCCCAACAGCCCCATGGGATATGCATGCTTCTTATCCCCAGGTGACAGACAAGAAAACTGAGACCCAGAGAGGTGGAGTCACTTGTCTTGAGTCACATAGCACGTAGGTTTCAGAGCCAGGATCTCAACCTGGTCCTACATGTCCCCAAAGTCCATCTTCCACAGCCTTGCTCATCTCTCCACGTGCCAGATGCTGTCTG
>NW_007247152.1:259484-277085 GCF_000164805.1 Carlito syrichta | reverse complement strand
GTTCACAATAGCAAGAACCTGGAAACAACCATGCTGCCCATCAAAAGAGGACTGGATTAAAAAAATGTGGTACATATACATGATGGAATACTACGCAGCCATAAAAAAGAACAAAATCATGAATTTCGCAGCAACCTGGATGGAACTAGAGTCTATAATACTGAGTGACCTCACACAGAAACAAAGATCAGAATATCACATGTTCTCACTCATATAATGGACCTTGAACATCCAATGTAATACTATAAGAAAATGACTGACGGTACTAGGAAACTATGGGGGGGAGGGAGATGGGATTAACAGTAGCAAATATCTGTCTGGGGCTGGGAAAACACCTCTTATCAACAGGGTGTCTGAATGAAACGTAATTGTACACCTAACCCTTAACTGTACCCCACAAAACTATAATAAAAATACTGATTAATTATTTTAAAAAAAAAAAAAAATTGAAGTGAAAACAAGGATATCTATATTTTGTGGGCTCTCAGAGCAAGGCTCATAAAGATTTAACGCACAAAGAATTAAGAAGGATAATGTTATCTGAAATTTTAAAAACAGTCTCTTTAATGGGGGAGAAATATTAAAGGTTGGTTTCTAAGCTACAAGTTAGTTTCAGGTTCTGACTGATCTATCCTTCTACCTCCAAAAATAAGACATTTAATATCCTAGCAAGAAAAAGAAAAAAAAAACTACAGAACCTGGAATGTTCAAGTCTATAACTTTTTGAAAAATGGAAATTAATTAGATAGTAAAGCAAGTTTATCCAAGCATTGCTTTGGAGGAATATTATGAAGGTGCTGCATAAAAATACATCAAGTCCAAAAAATTGTACATGTGAGAGAGAACATTTTGTTACTTTATCCAGAAAATCTGGTGACTTATTGCTCTGGCATTTTCAGTTCTAATAATATCAATTCTAAAAGGAAACTTTAATTGAAACTTTTTCATTTTTGTCATTTGTAGAAATACCTTGACATATTTTTAGAAATACAGTGCCTCACAGATCTTACAAAGATGTAAATGTAAGATGTGCCTCAAATTATTGATTTTCCTCACTTTTTACTGTTTGGGGGCTTTGAGTAAATTGTGATGGTTCAGTAGAAGCAAATGTATTTCTACACTTGCCCTCATTTCTGAAACAGTAGAACATGCTTTGAGGATTCAATTTCCCAGTGTTGTTTACCCAACCTTTCCAAGAAGGCCTGTTGAATATTTTAGCAGCTTTTTTGAAGGCATATATTATAAAATATGATATGTATTGACATCTGAAAATACCCATGAACCCATCAACAAAATTAAACAGTGAAAATCAATTATTTGACCAGGCACGGTAGCTCAAAATCAATTATTGGCCAGGCACGGTGGTTCAAGTCTGTAATCCCAGCACTTTGGGAGGCAGAGGCGAGAGGACTGCCTGAGCCCAGGGTTCAAGACCAGCCTGGGCAACTTGGCGAGACCTCATCTCTACAATAATTTTTTTTTTAATGAGCCAGCCATGTGGCATGCGTCTGTAGTTCCAGCTACTTGGAAGGCTAAAGCAGAAGTATCACCTGAGCCCAGTAGGTCGAGGCTGTGTTGACTATGGGCATGCCACTGCACTCCAAATTTTTTTAAAAAGAACAAAAATTGATTATCCCACAAACTTCCTTGTATCTCTTCGTCATGTCTCCTGCCCATTCCTCCACATCCACCTGTCCCCATGCACCCACTAATCTGCTTTCTGTTACTACACATTAGTTTACACTTTCTACAGCTTTATATAAATGGAATCATACAGTATGCTATTTTTATTATCTTACTGCTTTCATTCTGCATAATTATTTTGAGATTCATTCATGTTGTTGTATGCATCATTAGTTAATTTCTTTTTATTGGATAGTAGTATTCCATTATGAGTAATACCAAAATGTTTTACCAATTCACCAATGGAGATTTGGGTTATTTCCAATTTTTTGCCTGTTAAAAATAAGGTGCTATAAAATTTTGTATGCACATATGCTTCTCTTTTCTTGTATAAATACTTAAGAGTGAAACAGCAGGATCATGTTGTTGTTGTTGTTTTAATTTTAGCTATTCTAACAAGTAAGTCGTATGTCATTGCAACTTTAATTTGTATTTTCATAAATAATAATGTTATTGAGCATCTTTTTATATGCTTAATGGCCATCCACATATCTTTTTTGATGACTTATCTGTTCAAATATTTTGTCCATTTTTATTGAGTTTTTATTGAGTTTTTGTCTTCTTATTACCAGCATATGAGAGTTCTTTATATATTCTGCATACAAGTATTTTATCATATATATACTTTGTGAAGATTTTTTCCAGTTTGTAGTCTGCCTTTTATTTCTCTTAACAGTGCTTCTCAAATAACAGAAGTTCTTCATTTTAATTATACCTTTCATCAATTTGTTCTTTCTTTAGAGTATGTTTCTGGTGTCGCATTTAAGAATTCTTAGCCTAACCCAAGGTCACAATGGTTTTCTTCTACTTTTTTCTTTTGGAATTTTTATAATCTGGAGTCTTACATTTAGATCTATCATTCATTGAGCTAACTTCTGTATGCAGTGTGAGGTACTGGTCAAAGTTCTGTTTTACACAGGGGTATTCAACTTTTTCAGCACCATTTGTTCAAAAGACTATATTATCTCAAATTAATTGTCTTTGCATCCTGGTTAAAATCAGTTTTTGATAATTACAAGATCTATTTCTAATCATTATCCATTCTCTTCCTTGATTTATTGATCTATCTTTACACCAAACCATTATCTTGATTATTATAGTTGCATAGTAAATCTTGAAATTCAGTAGCGCTGCTTTTCAAATGCTGTTTTCTAAAGTTGTTCTGACTATTGTAGTTTATGTTTTTCCATAAATTTTATAATTAATTTATTAATTGTATTTTTTTAAACTGCTGGAATTTTTTTTGGAGTTCATTCAATCTGTAGATCAATTTCAGAAGAAGCAAAAACTTAATATTTTTTCCTATTCAGAGACACAACATATCTCTCCATCTATTAATTTTTTCTCATTTTCTCTCAGAAACAATTTGTAGTTTCCAGTGTTTAGGTCTTTCGTGTCTTTTATCAGGTTCAACCCTATATTTCATATTTTATGCTATAGTGTGTTTTAATTTCAATGTCTTATTCTTCAGTGCTACGTATATAGAATTCAATTGATTTTGTATATTGTTCCTGTATTCTGCAATCTTACTAAGCTCACTAAGACTTTTCAATTCTTTAGATTCCTTTTCATCTTCTGTGTAAATAGTCATTGTCACCTATTAATAGACTGTTTTATTTCTTCCTTTCAAATATGGAAGATTTTTTTCATTTAATCACCTTATTGCACTGGCAAATATCTCCAGTACAATTATTGAGTAAACATGATAAGAACAGCCATTCTTTCACCTTAAATATGATGTTAGCTGTTTTCTTTTTTTTTGAGCTGGAGTCTCACTCTGTCGCTCAGACTGGAGTGCAGTGGCCGCTCCTGGCCACCGCAGCCTCGACCTGCTGGGCTCTGGTGATCCTTTCCCCTCAGCCTTCCCAGTAACCAGAATTACAGGTGTGCACTACCACGCCCGACTAAGTTTTCGATTTTATTGTAGAGATGAGGTTTCACCTGCCCAGGCGGGTCTCGAACCCACGGGCTCAGGCAATCCACTCACCTCAGCCTCCCAAAGGCGTGGAATTACAGGCTGAGCCACCGAGTCCAGCTAGCCTTTTTCATAGTTGCCTTTATCAGACTGAATAAGCTCCCTTAGATTCCTATATTGCTGTAAGTTTGTTTCAGCCCTAGTTTGCTGGGGCTACCATAACAAAATACAACAAATTTGGTTGCTTAATCAACAGGAATCTGTTGTCTCACAGTTCTGGAGATTAGAAATTTGTAATCAAATTGTTTGTAATCAAATTTGTAATCAAGTTGTCCAGAATTGGTTCCTTCTGAGGGTAGTGAGAGAAGAAGTTGTTTCAGGCTTCTCTCCTTGGCTTACAGATTGCCATCTTTGTGTTCACATGATGTATTATTTATCTCCTATTACTGTAAAAGAATACCACAGACTAGATAATTTATTAAAAAAAAATTTGTCTCAACTCTGGAGTTGGGAAGTCTAAGAACACAGGAAGGGTGAACGACAGAATGGCAAAAGAATGTATGCAAGAGATAACTTTTTATAACAAAGCCACTCTCAAGATAGCTAACCTACTCCCACAATAATGAAATTATTCCATTCAGCAGTATGGAGTCCTTACGACCCAATCACCTCCCAAAGGCCCCACTTCTCAAAACCACCACAGTGGCAACCAAGATTCCAATACTCAAACTTTTGTGGGAAACTTTCAAATCATAGCATTCTTCCCCTGGCTCCAAAACTTATGTCCTTTTCACATGCAAAATACATTTACTCAATTTCAATAGTTCCCAAATCGTAACTTCTTCCAGCATCAACTCAAAAGTTTAGAGTCTTCTCTAAGTAAGATATGGGTGAACATTGGGGCATGAGTCATCCTGAGGCAAATTCCTCTGGCTGTGAGCCTGTAAAATCAAAACAAGTCATCTACTTCCAAAAATACGAAGGTGAGATGGGCATAAGATAATCCCTCTTCCAAGAGGAAGAAATTGGCAAGAAAAAAGGGGTACTTGTTCCCAAGTAAGTCCAAAACCCAACAGGGAAAAAAATTGTCCCAAATCTGGAAGATAATCTCTTTTGAATCCTTATCCTGCTTCCCAAATAAAATGGGGCAAGAAATAGGCCCCAAAGGCCTTAGTAGCCCTTCCCCTATAGCTTTGCTGGACTCAATCCATACTTTGGCTTTGTCAGATTGAGTTGAATGCTGGTGGCCCTACATTTCTGTGATCTTGAATGTGGCCCCACTTTCCTGATTCCACTAAGCATTGCCCTAGTGAAGAGTCTCTGTGGCAGCTCCACCTCTGCAGCAGGTTTCTGCCTCGAATCCAAGGCAGCCCATAGTATCCTTTGAAGTCTGGGTGGAGGTAACCAAGCCCCCACAGGCATTCTGTGAGCCTACAAAATTAGCACCACCTAGACACTACCAAAGCTTACCACTTGTACCTCCAGAATAGTGGGTCCAGCTTCACCTGAGCCCACTTGAACCACAGTGGAGGTGGCCAAAGGACACTGCACTGAAATGCAGAGAGCAGAGACTCAAGGTTGCTCTGGGTAATGAGTTCATGGAGGGACCCCAGTTCCATTCCCTAAAACCATTCTACCCTCCTAGAGTGTGCTGGGCTGTGATGGAAAGAGCAGTCTCAAAGATCTATGAAATCACTTTGGAGTCTTTTTTCCATTGTCTTTATGAATAGCACCTGGTTGTCTTCCCACCAATGGTACTCATTAGTAAATGGTCACCTGACTACACTCTTAGTATTCTTTCTCAAACACATTTTTCACTGTTTACATGGCCATGTTGCAATTTTTAAAAATATTTTCATCTGCTTCTCTTTTAATTATAAATTCCATCTTTAAGTCACTTACTTGCTGTTTCATTTCACCGCATTTCACTGCATGTGGTTGAAAGTAACCATACAGCAGGGTGAATACTTTACTGCCTAGAAATTTCTTCCTCCGGTATCCTAGTTTGTTACTCTTAAGTTCCATAAAGTTCCAGTAAACAGATACAATTCCACCAAGAATTTTGCTATTTTGTAAAAAGGATGGCCTATGTTCCCATTTCAAAAAAAATTGTTCATTTCCATCTAAGATCTCATTAGAATGGCCTATATTATGTATATTTCCATCCAACATTATGGTCACAACCATTTAAGTAATCTCTAAGAAGATCAGACTTTCCCTATGGCTCTCATTTCTTTCTGAGCCTTCACCAGAATTGCTCTTAATGCTCCATTCATACCAATTCAGGTTTTTCTCTAGCCTGCTCCTCCTCCAAATTTTTCCAGTCTCTACCCATTACCCAAAGCCTCTTCCTCCTTTTCAGTTACTTGCTATAGCAACAACCTCACTCTTAGTACCAGTTTTCTTAGTTTATTTTCTCCTGCTGTAACAGAACAGACTGGGCAATTTACAAAGACGAGAAATCATGGTCTATCATTTGGCAAGGGACATCCCTTGGTGGAAGGGAAGGAAATGAGTGGAACACCTCCTTTTTTCAGGAACCCACTCCTGTGATGATGGCATGAATCCATTCATGAGGTCAGAGTCTTCATGACCCAATCACCTTCCAAAGGCCCCACCTCTCAACACCACCACCATAATGGCGAGCAAATTTTCAATACAGGAACTTTGGGGGAACCACATTCAAACCATAGCACATGGTATTTTTTCCTTAGGTTTCTAAGTACTTCTTTAGCATTATCTCACAATTTTGATATGTTCTGTACTTTTTTTTCCTTTAGCTCAAAATTCTTTTCAATTTCTCTTTTGTTAAGTGTACTATTTACTTTCTAAATATTTGAGTACGTCTCACTACTTGGCTTGTCATTTAATTTCACTGCTGTCAAAAAGCAGACTTTTGTGTGCTGACTTGAATACTTTTACACTTATTGAGACTTGTTTCATTGCTCAGAATATGATCTATCTTCCATATGTACTTGAAAAGAATGTGTATTTATTCTGCTGTTATGGATTGGAATGTTCTACAGGTCTAGGTCTATGTGGTTTGTAGAGTTTTCAAGTCTTCTATTTTATCATCTTCTGCTTCGTCATTTTATCCATTAGTAATCTTGCTTGATAGTGTTGCTAAAGTATTCTATCTCCTGATTTACTGTTCATTTGTTTTGCCAATAATTGAGAGAGGATATTGAAATATTTTACTTTACTTGTGTATTTACCTATTTACTCCTGCATTTTATCAGTTTTCGCTTTATATGCTTTAAAACTCTATTATTAAGAGCTTGAAACAGAATTGTTATATCATTTTAATAAACTGACCTATTTAATTATTATAAAATGATCTTATTTTTGGAAAAATGCAAATTATAAAGTATATATGAATACATAGGAATAGTCAAAACAGAAATATATGAGATTGAAGCATATGAAATTGATTTTATACATTTATATTCTATGTAATCATTACATAGATGCATTGGTTAATACATATGTTCAATATTTCAGTATAGGTATAGAAATAAATTAGATTGAACTATATTAAATTCTCAGTATAAGTCGTTTTTCTCCTTAAGGCCAATTATGTGTTTCAAACTTGTTCATATTAGGCAATGTTATATATGCACAAAAATTAATGAAAAGAATATTCAAAGTGCTAAAATTATGTATCATTAGCTTGTAATTTTTATATCTTTCTTTTTTAATTATCTGCGATTTTTACTTAAGTAACTATGATAAAAATACTAAAGAAGAAAAAATAGTCCTTTATGATCACTAAGCTGCCTTAAACAATAAAAATTAAATTAAAAAAGTATTTCTGGTTCCTTACCAACTGATTTTCCATTTTGTATTAGTCTGCTGTTATTGTTGGACCTTCATGTCTCTTAGGAACCGTCCCTATTGTTGCATCTTTTTGCCCCAGTGTCTCATTTCTTACCCCTAGACATCAAGGACCCTTTTGTTTATATACTTAGTTTCAGTCTATCAACAACACCCATTAAAAGACAATCCTATTGGTATAAAATTAGAGTGTCGAAAACTATTAACTATTCAAACCAAAATTTCTAGGAAATTTTGAACAGTATTTTACTTTCAACAGAATAAAAAATTTAAAAATAGTTTTACATTAAAAAATGAAAAAGTCAAGCCGGGCTCGGTGGCTCAGCCTGTAATCCCGCGCCTTTGGGAGGCTGAGGTGAGTGGATTGCCTGAGCCAGCGGGTTCGAGACCCGCCTGGGCAGCGAGACCTCATCTCTACAATAAATCAAAAAATCAGCCGGGGGTGGTAGCGCGCGCCTGTAATTCTGGCTACTCGGAAGGCTGAGGCGGAAGGATCGCCAGAGCCCAGCGGGTCGAGGCTGCGGTGGCCAGGAGCGGCCACTGCCCTCCAGTCTGGGCGACAGAGTGAGACTCCAACTCAAAAAAAAAAAGAAAAAGTCCTCAGTGAGAAAAATCTTTGCAATGTGTTTCAGACTAAACAAATGAGAGAGATCTAGGCTCTTTCAGAGCACTGGTGAATAAAATTGTGGGGTTGTAAATGTAACCAGAAATTCATACACAAGGTTTTGCTAACATTTTCCTCTTCATCTTTTTAACCTTCAGGGCTATTGTAGTAATCAACTAAATGAAGATAGTATTGGAAGTCAGAAAAGTAAGTATAATGTTTGTCACTTTATGTGTTCTTCCTTCTGAGAAATCTAGATGATAATTTCCTCTGAGTAATAGGTGTGATCATTTTAACTAAAATTAGTAACGAAAAAGTCATTTCAATAGTTGTTTTAAAAAGGGGGAGCCATAAGTTCTTTAGTGATTGTGATGTTTTCATCAAGGATGTATGATATTGTGTAAAGAATTCCCAAAAATATAATTTCACAGATATATATACAGTGTATATATATATGCAGCATGTATATATGTGTATACATATATATACAGTATATATATACTTACTATATATAATGTGTATATATACATACTGTATATAATGTATATAATGACATATTACCTTTGTTTTATTTGGTGACTCATCAACTCAGAATTCAAAAATCTCTGAAAAACAGTAGAACAAATATAGTTCAATCAGTCATAGGCCAGGTCAGTTATCTTCACAAACATGGCTTTCTAATAAGTGTAAAAATAAAGGACAGTATTATTGATTAAAGAAAAGAAAGGTTTGCTGGAGCAAGAGATATGCCCAGGCCATTAAGAATTGAGTATATTCCCACGTAAGGACCTGATATTGCCCAAACCATTCAGGACTGAGTACATCATCCCATGATGCTCTTGGAGTTTCTGGGCTGAAAAGGAGATGATGGAGAGAATGTGACTCGTTTGTAGTGCCTTCAAGTACATCACTCACAGTGGCCTGGCATGAAAGTTCAACAGAATACTATAGGCCCAGGTCAGTTCTCTCTCTGTAACATAATAGTGGTTTAACTACAGGAACACAGAGTGGGAATTGACAAAGCCAATATTAATAGAAAGACATTGTTTTAAAGGAACTGAGTGAAACCATTCACATGACAAATTCCTTGGGGTCTCCAGGAAAAATTTTTTTAAACTCATCAATTTAAGAAAGCTGTGAACCTGAGAGATAAATATTTTAGACTGAATTTTTATGAGGCACCATTACAAATAATCACAGGCAACTTTGGAACTATTATGGACAAGAAGTATTTTCATTCAAAATCCAGATTTACAAAGCCCTTAAACTTTTTTTTGTTAATATCTTACAAAAAACATATTGATGCATTGATAAAGAATATTGGCAACAACATAGAGAAAACTCCATAGGAAAAACTTTATTTGCAAAAGGCAAGAAGAAGAAAAGTAATTTTTGTTTTATTTTGTTTTACTTTTAAATAAAAGTAGTACATTCTTATGGAAACTAAAGAAGCTCAGTGTTTAAGTTTAGCTTATTATCTATCCCAAATTATTTCTTAGGGATGGAGTGTGACTGAAGTTTTTGGGTCTGTCCCCCCTTGTGTACATCTAATTTTTTTGACACTATTGTTCAAATTTTTTTCTCTCCAGATTTAATTGACTGAGAGCCTTAATGAAACCAATTGACCACTATTATGTGTGTCTACATTCAAAGCTTCCTTGATGTCCCATTGACCTCTTTTCTATCCTCATAAAAATACCATAGCAGCCTGATTATTATGATTTTTTAGCAAGTCTTGAAATAAGGTAAGATAGTTCATTTATTCATTTTCTTTTTTTAATAGTGATCTAACATGTATTGATATGAGGTATTTTACTACAACATTTTAGAATTGAGTTGTCAATTTCTTCAAAAACTCTGGCTGTATTTTGCACTGACATTGTATTAAATCTATAGAACAATATAGAGAGAACTAATAACTAAACAATACTCAATATTCGAATTCATGAACATACCTCTTAATTTATTTAAGTGTTTCCTAATTTCTATAGCTAGGATTTATAGCCCTGAACATATTTTTTTAATTTATTTCAAAATTATGGGGTACAATTAAGGGTTAGGTATAAAAATATTCATTGTAGAGGTACCCTTGTTGATGAGTTGTGCCCTCCCTTCCCCAGGCAGATATTGACTACCTTTAATCCCAACTCCTTGCCCCTCCCCATAGTTTCCCATCACGATGTGGTGTGCACTTCAGGATTAGACATATAAGTGGTCACTGTACAGGTGCCCTTACTGATGTTTTGCCCCGCCCCACCCAGCTACTGCCTGTCCCTTTCTTATACTATTATTGTAAATGTTCAGGGTCTGCTTGTGAGTGACAGCATGTGGTACTTAGTTCTTTGTTTCTGCGATAGATCACTGGTATTATAGACTCTAAATCCATCCAAGTTGTTGCAAAGTCCATGTGCTTGTCCTTCTTTATGGTTGCATAATAGTCCATCATGTATATGTACCACATTTTTCTCCAGTCCAGTTTTGATGGGCAGTATAGTACAATGTTTTTGCTATTGGGAATAGTGCTGCAATAAACATACATGCACAGGTATCTTTTTTTGTAAAGTGATTTAAGTTCCTCTGGTTATTGTTGGGCCATATGGAACGTCAATTTTTAGTTCTTTTAGGAATTGCCACACTTCTTTCCTTAGAGGTTGATCTAGTATGCATTTCCACCAACAGTGTAGAAGTGTTCCTTTTCTCCACATCCTTACCAGTATCTGTGGCTTTTTGTTTTATTAATGATGTCCATTTTACTGGGGTTAGGTGGTATCTCAGTGTGGTTTTGATTTGCAATTTTCTGATGACTAGTGAGACTGAGCACTTTTTCATGTGTCTGTTGGTGGCCTATATAGTATCTTTTGAGAAATGTCTATTCATGTTTTTTGCCTACTTTTTAATAGGGCTGTTAGTTTTTTCCTTTCAACATGTTTGAGTTCCTTGTAGATCCTGAATGTTAGGCTTTTGTGAGATATACAGTTGTATAGTCCTAAATATCTTTAATTAGAATGATTCATAAGTATTTGATGCTGTTGATGTAATTTCAAATTCTATTTTTTACTTTCAAATTATTTATTTCTGGTTTATAGAAATAAAATTGTCTTTGTTTATTGACTTACATCCGGAAACCTTGCTAAATTCACTTAATTCAAAAAAGTATAATTTCTAGATTCTGCAGTATTTATCTGTATGAAATGACAATTGTGCTTTTAATTTTAAATCTTAATATAAACTAATTATAGAAAAACACAGATAAGATAGATACACACAGACAAAGAAAATAAATAGCTTTGCATATATATGTGAAAAAAAGAAGGTTAAAAAAACCTTTTAGTGCTCTTGGTTCCTGCATATTTAGGTTCCAACTGCTATCATTTCTTTTCAGTATGAAGCACTTCTTTTAGAATTCTTTTAAGTGCAGCTGTGCTGGAATAAGTTATATACATTTTTCTATATAAAAATGCATATTTTGCCTGCATTTCTGATGGTTACTTTGGCTGAATAAAGAATTCTAAGGTGACAGTTTTTGTTGTTGTTGTTGTTATCCGTTGTCTTCACACTGGTGAGTTCTTGCTTTTCAGTCCACTCTTAGCTTTCTGGATTCTAGGAGAATTTTCCCTAAACGTGCTAGACTGCTCTCAGTCTTTGGAAATCGGCAACCTTATGCTCTGTGTGAATCTGTAATGCTTTGAAGGGGTTTCTCAGCTCTTCTACCCAACCCCTGTTCTTCTGCATTTGAAGGCATGGAATTTTTTCAGAGGACATCTAACTTGTACTTGGAACAATATCTTTTTTCTACTTCTAGGCTTTGAAATGCCACTCTGAGTACCTGGTATGAACTTGTAGGAAATAGTTGCAAGTGAAAATTCACTCTGACTGAGGAATCTTTGAAAATCTGTCACAAAAGCCCATATTCCACTACTAAAAATTCATTAAAGCTAATGGTACTGTACTTTTGCTCCTGTCTACAGCAAATGTTTCCATCCTTGTTGCCTTGGCCATAGATTAGAGTAGTTATGTCACTTATCTTCTATAAAGGATTTATTATTTTATATAGTTTATTTCACCTAGGTTTTTTGGATCATCAGATCTTTGATAGAACTTTTATAACTACTATTTTGTAATTCATCTGATTTGTTTTGGTTGTTAAGGTAAAAGCAACAGTCCCATGTGACTTTCTACACCCTAGCAGAAGAGAGCAGCTGTACTATTTGTCTCTGATACAACTCTATTTATTGGTGATGTCTAAATTTTTCTTGAAAAAGTAAAAGAAACTGGAGGTCAATGATGAGAAACAAGACAATAACAACCTTCATTTTGCTAGGACTGACAAATGATCCTCAACTTCAAGTTCTAATTTTTGTGTTTCTGTTTCTCACTTACATGCTGAGTATAACAGGGAATTTGACTATCACATCCCTCACTTTAGTGGACTCTCACCTTAAAACACCCATGTACTTTTTTCTACAGAACTTTGCCTTATTAGAGATTTTGTTCACATCTGCTTGTATTCCTAGATATTTATACAACATAGCAACGGGTGACAGATCAATTACATATAATATTTGTGTCATGCAAGTATTTTTTATTGATGTATTTGGAGTAACAGAATTTTTTCTTCTGGCCATCATGTTCTATGCCCACTATGTGGCCATTTGCAAACCCCTGCATTATGTAACTATCATGAACAACAGAGTCTGTGGAAGGTTCGTCATCTGCTGCTGGACCGTTAGTGTGTTGGTCATACTTCCACCACTCATCATGATACAAAATCTAGAGTTCTGTAATTCTAATGTTGATTATCTTTTCTGTAATTCCTCCTCTATTTTGAAGATTTCATGCTCAGACACATGTCTCTTAGAACAGATGGTGATTGCCTGTGCTGTATTAGCCCTCATCACAAGCCTTCTGTGTGTTGTTCTGTCCTGCATATACATCACCAAACCATTCTAAGATTCCCCTCTGCACAGCAGAGGAAAAGGGCCTTGTCCGCCTGTTCTTCTCACATGATTGCGGTTTCTACCACCTATGGAAGCTGTGTCTTCATCTATGTCAAACCTTCAGCGAAGGAGTCTGTGGCTATTAATAAGGCTGTGACCGTGCTAATGACATCCATTGCTCCCATGTTGAACCCATTCATTTAGACTCTGAGAAACAAACAAGTGAGACAAGTATTCAGTGATTCTTTCAGAAGAATTGCATTACCCTCAGAGAAGTAAGAGAATGCTGAATTACCATAATTATATACAATTTTTACTTGCCAATTTAAAGTGTCTGTTGATTAATCAATTTAAATTTTAAGAAGAGATTGTAGAAGTCTTGAAATCAAGTTTTCAAAAGATCAGTGATTTCTAAAAATAAATTATTCCAGTTACAAAGTTATTTTGTGTCTTTCTTATCCTTGTTCTAATTCAAGCTAACTTTCTCAAAACATCCTAAAGCCCAAAATTATCTTCTTACTTTTCTCTTTATTTAAGTGAACCTCTATTGGGATAATATCCTTTATCAGAAAACATGGTTATATGTTCACAGGAAATATATTAATTACTTTACCTTCTATTTAGGTTAAGCAAATATACAAAATACTTAATTTTTTTTAAATAATGGAAAACACATGTGACAAAAAAAAAACAACATGAAAACAAGTGCTTAATTTCGAAGGGTTATGTTTAGAACAAATCAGCATCACTTCGCCGTAATGTAACTCACATTATAGGAAAGTTGTATTTTGAATCTTAAAAAAAGAAAAGAAAAGAAAAAGAAGACCAAGCACCACTACCTCAAGCATATATACTTGATATTTTAGGGTCTAGACAGTTAGGTGGAACTATGCCCTACCATAATCCTGCCAGGAGTCTTAATGATTGGGGTTAGTAAAACACACTGCAACATCAACATGGATAAATGAACTGCCCCACCAGAATATTTTGTATATTATCTCTATCCCTATTCAGATCTACTTTCAATCATTTTTCATTATTTTCTATGCTTCATGTGGTTTGCCTTTCAGAATTTATATAAATAGATTAAGGGTTTTGTATGTTTGTTTTTACCTCCTGCTTCAAGATGAGTTTGACCAAAGGGAAAATCTAATAAGAGACCAAATTTTAGGAGGAGAATGAAGTTACTCATTACTTCCTGTTGCAATTGCCAACTGTTGGCTACATCCTTCCACCAAAAGCCAGAATTCCTGTGGAACAGCTCTCTTACAGCAAGAGTTACTTTCTCCAGACTCCAGGAAGTATTTCCTCACATTTTGTCTTAAAGTACTGGGTTATTCATAACCTCCAATGTTACTAGATCTGAGGTACTGTATCATCTTTTTTTAGGTTCCTTTAGTGCTGGATATAGCATATAATCTTCTTTAAAAATTTTTGCTATACATAAGTGTAGTTTCTCTTTTCTACTGATGCATTCTCTTATACATCACAGAACTGAAAAAGCTTTCATAATTCTTGCCTATGCTTTCATTTTTATACCAAACAGTTCACACCTAGGTTTTAGATGAATTAATTATTTGGGAATCTGAATAACAAATCACTGGATAGTCAATCACTGGATAGTCTCTATGGTCATGAAAACATTGAATATTCATTCAAACTTTTTCCTCAGTCTTTCACAGAATCTTATCTATGATATTGATCATTTCATGCCAGATAGATACCACAATTGAAATTGCTTAGTCTACATTATTCCCCCACAGTCCTGAGAAAGAGTTTGAGATTTTGACCTCTGGCTCCAATCTTTTGATCTATTTTAATGCAGATCTTCATTAAATGAAAAAAAACTTGAGCACTAGCTTTATAGTCTGAATAACAGTCTGCATTCCAGACTATTTTCAAGAAAAAAACCAAGTGGGGTAGTCTTAAACACCTGTTTAAGATTCCCTAAAGTGTTCAGAATTCCCCAAGACTAAAAGTTTATCACCATTTATAGCAATATACTTCTTGGTCCCATATTACTGATAGATGTAGCTTATAGATCCATCAGATTAAAGGAAAAAGAGCCAAAGACTTTGAAACACATTAGATCACAAATTTTGGTGAAGTTTACCCTGTATTTCTAACTCCACTTTTTCTATCTCCACACATTCATCATTGAAAGAGAAATGTGGGGAGATGCAACAAAGATGGCGACGGCATAGGCAGACTTGTGAGATTCTCCGAATGTGAGTTCCCAAAAAGACTCTTACTTTTCTTCCCCCACCCCCTGGCCCACTGCCAGTCACACTGGTCTGAGGCCCGGAGACCTTCGGTCCCATGCAGGGCCGGATATTGCGGCCCCTAGTTGCTACTGCTCCACTATATGTAACTCCCACCCATGTGGGAATCTCGGGTCTCGGCTCCCTCCCTGGCTACATCATCTCGCCCAGCACCCAGCACCAAGCTGCTGGTCACCCAGAGAGGCTCTGGGCGTCTGCCCCTCAGAGATACCGGTCCCATTTCTGGCTGAAGTACCCTGTGAGGGGCCCAGGGCCACCCTCACCACTCACCACCTGCCCTTTGGAGCTTTGGAGCTCTGGATCTCTGGGCCCACCCTGGATGAGGCACTCAGCACGCGACCCCATGCTTTTGTAAGGGAACAGCATATCTTAAGGAGTTGCTGATCGGAGGCTCTCAGCTCCAGAGGAGGGAACTCCCTACTCCCTACTCCATCCCAACCTGCTGGCAGCACCCTGGATCTAGCGCCCAGCTGTGTAGCTGATCCCCAGTGCCTCCCACAACACCATAGTGGATTAAACAGGGACCCAGATGAGTGGAGAGAAAAGATCCATGAAAGTGAAACTGCCACCTCAGCCATTCTCCAGGCAGAGATTTGCATTGCCCCACCCACCTTCCACCAGCCTGCACCTCGGTTCCTAAGGTAACTTGCTAAACAGGAGACAAAACCCCTCCCCTATGCTGAATCAGACAAAGGCAACTAAGCAACACAGACCTCCCAGGCAGCAGGCTAAAAAAAAACAAACCCAAACTGTGAGTAAATCTAGCAACCTGCAACGAAAAGAGGGGAGAGGCTGGAGATCAGAGTGGAAGAGACCTTAGACACTCTGGAAAGATTCCAGAGCTAGTCTGATCTCTTATTTTGACTTTTGATTTTATCATTTTGTCTGTTTTGCTCACTTTTGTTTGCTTTCTGACTTACACTATCTGTTTCACGATTTTATTGAACTGTCTCTGTGTAGCTACCAGTATTCTTTAGGGAATTTTTCTTGCATTTTTTTTCACTTCTCTCTGGCCTTGTGTCTCTTTTTCACCTGTTAGTTGGTATGTATGTCTGTTTTCCTCTCACTCTTCTCTCTTTCTAACTTCCTATTGATCCCACCTTCCTCCATTATTTTCCTCTTGTGTACCACCTTTAGATCCAGGGACCAAATCTACATCTGGTTGCACAGATAGATTGTAAGGCAGTGGGAAATAGGTTCCAGTGTGCTCATACACCTGTTGCTGGATGCTGGAATCAGCATATAGATTCTGAATCACAGGATCCCCCACAATTAAACCTCAAAACTGCAAAAAGTACAGCCCCCAACCCACAGTCCAGCCTCAAAAGTGAACAAAGTCAGAGGACCCTCATAAGGAAGAACAGGAGATTGAATTAAAAGAAGTAAAAGCAACCCCCCTTTCCTGAAAAATAGAATTAAAGGAGGGGAGGGAAAGTAGGAGAGAAAAATCTACACAAATGAAAAAAAGCAAAAGAAGAATATGGGTCTCCCCCAGACCTCTGGGAGGGCAGACACTGAGGAAACTGACTTTGGAATGCAAACAATGAAGAGCCCCAGAATGACTGGTCTCAAACTACAAACCTAGATATCAAGACATTAATGGAGAGATTAAAAAGAATTGAGGAGAGACAAGAAGAAAGTAGGAAGGAACTGATATCTGAGATAATAGTAATAAAGAATACTGTGAATGAAATAAATAACAAACTGATAAGCATGGAAAGCAGAATTACCCAAGCAGAAGAAAGAATCTCAAAGCTTGAGGACCAAAATATAGAACTAACCCAAACTCTTAAAAACACAGAAAATAAGCTCAAAAAAACAGAACAAAACCTTCAAGAGATGAGCAATTACTTCAAGAGACTGAACCTGAGGGTAATTGGCCTTCCTGAGGCAGAAAGAGAGACAGATACCACACAGACCATACTGGAACAAACTTTCCATGAGATCATTCAAGAAAATTTCCCTTATCTAATCAGTGAGGCAAAAATTCAAACACAAGAGATTCAGAGAACCCCTGCAAGACAATAAATGAGAAGACCAACTCAGAGACACATAATAATTCACCTAAACAAAGTAGGCATAAAAGAAAAAATCCTAAAGGCAGCAAGAGAAAAAGGCCAGATCACCTACCATGGAAGACCAATTAGAATAGCAGCAGATTTATCTACAGAAACCCTGCAGGCTAGGAGATCTTGGAGCCCTATCTTCAAAGTACTAAAAGGTAAACAATTTCAACTAAGAATAATCTACCCTGCCAAGTTAAGCTTCATCAGCGAGGGAGAATTGAAATCTTTCCCAGATATCCAATCCCTAAGAACTTACACTGCCACCAAACCACCTCTACAT
>NW_007247152.1:224828-258037 GCF_000164805.1 Carlito syrichta | reverse complement strand
TTCAATATAGTATTGGAAGTCCTGGCTAGAGCAATCAGAGAAGAGAAGGCAGTCAGGGGTCTCCAAATAGGAAAAGAGGAAGTCAAGTTATCTCTCTTTGCAGATGACATGGTTGTGTACCTTGAAAACACAAGAGAATCTGTCAAAAACCTCCTTACACTGATAAAGTCCTTTGGCAAAGTCTCAGGATACAAAATAAATGGGCAACAGACGATCGCATTTTTTTACACCAATAATAAACAAACAGAAACCCAAATAAAAACCACAATACCATTCACAACAGCCACAAAAAAAATGAAATACCTTGGTATCTTCCTAACCAGAGATGTGAAAGACCTTTACAATGAAAATTACAAAACACTGCTCAAAGAAATCAAAGATGACACAAACAAGTGGAAAAATATCCCATGCTCATGGATTGGAAGAATCAACATTGTGAAGATGTCCATCTTACCTAAGGTAATCTATAGATTCAATGCAATACACATCAAATTACCAGCAACATTCTTCTCAGAACTAGAAAAAACAACACAGGAATTCATACGGAAACACAAACGACCAAGAATAGCCAGAATAATCCTCAGCAAAAAAAAAAAAAAAAGTAAGTGGTATCACATTACCAGACTTCAAACTTTACTATAAAGCTACCATCATCAAAACAGCTTGGTATTGGTATAGGAACAGGCATATAGATCAATGGAATAGAATTGAAATTCCAGAAGCAAAACCTCAATTTCTCAACCAACTCATCTTCGACAAAGCCTCCACCACCTACCACTGGGGAGAGGAGAACCTATTCAGTAAAAGGTGCTAGGAAAACTGGCTGACCACATGCAGAAGATTGAAACAGGACCCCTATCTATCCCCATACACAAAAATTAACACCAAATGAATCAGAGACCTAAACATAAAACCTCAAACCATAGGAACCTTAGAAAATGAAGGACATACCCTCTTGGAAATTGGAACTGGCATCCAATTCCTGAATAAAACCCAAAACCCACAGATCATATGAGAGAAGATAGACAAGTGGGACCTCATTAAACTGACAAGCTTCTGCAAAGCCAAAGAAATCATCAAGAGAGCAGGGAGACAGCCTACAGATTGGGAAAAAGTATTTGCCAACTCCAGGTCTGACAAAGGCTTAACATCTTGGATCTACAAGGAACTCAAATGTGCTGAAAAGAAAAAAACTAACAACCCCATTATAAAATGGACAAAAGATATGAACAGACACTTCTCAAAGGAAGACATCCGAGCAGCCAACAGACACATGAAGAAATGTTCAACCTCACTAATCATCAGGGAGATTTAAATCAAAACCACACTGAGATACTACCTAACTCCAGTCAGAATGACATTTATCAATAACTCAAAAAATAACAGTTGCAGGAGAGGATGTGGCAAAAAGGGATCACTTCTACACTGTTGGTGGGAGTGTAAACTAGTGCAACCTCTGTAGAAAGCAGTGTGGCGATTCCTAAAAGCTCTATATATCAACCTCCCATATGACCCCGCAATCCCCCTACTGGGAATATATCCTGAAGAACACAAATCACTCTATAAAAAAGATACCTGCACACATATGTTTATCGCAGCGTTGTTCACAATAGCAAGAACCTGGAATCAACCATGCTGTCCATCAAAAGAGAACTGGATTAAAAAAATGTTGCACATATACAAATGAAATACTACGCAGTCTTAAAAAGAACAAAATCATGAATTTCGCAGCAACCTGGCTGGAACTAGAGTCTATAATACTGAGTGACCTCTCACAGAAACAAAGATCTGAGTATCACATGTTCTCGCTCATATAGTGAATCTTGAACATCCAATGTAATACTATAAGAAAATGACTGACAGTAGTGGGAAACTATAGGGGGGGAGGGAGATGGGATTAACGGTAGTAAATATCTGTCTGGGGACAGGGAGACACCTCTTATCAACAAGGGTGCCTGAATGAAGCATATTTGTATACCTAACCCTTAACTGTACCCCACAATATCATAATAAAAAATACTGATTATAAAAAAAAAGAAAGAGAAATGTGAAGAATTAGTGAACAATATCTATGCCATCAGTGCTTTTCACTATCAAGTACTATCTAACACTGACACCACTATTGTCTGGCAAACCATACCATGCCATCATGGGCATTTTTGTGAACATATTACAAAATAGCAAATTTATCAAATATGTAAAGGGGATAAATTAACACTGACTTTTTGATGAATCTTATAAAATCAATAAGCATAACCAGAAGTGAGATAAGAATTTATATATTGGCTTGATGGTAAAATGTTGAAAAATTGAATTATTTCATTATAAGATCAGGGAAAATGCAATAATGTCTTCACTCATCACATCTCTATAGCACTGCACTAGAAGTTCTATCCTATGAAATAACGCAAGAAAAAAATCAAGCATCCAGAATAGAAAGAACATTTACATACCACATGATTATCTATGTAGATAATCCTATAAAATTTATTTTCAATCTACTGCAACTGGCCAGATGTTCACACCTGTAATCCCAGCACTTTGGGAGGCCAGTCTTTTAGACCAGCCTGGGAAATCTAGTGACACCTTGTATCTACAAAAAAATCAAAAATTTAGCTAGTTTGGTGGCATATGGCTGTAGTCCCAGCTACTCAAGAAGCTAAAGCAGAAGGATCACCTGAGCTCAGGAGGTCAAGGTAGCAGTAAGCTGGGATGATGCCACTGCACTCCAGCCTGGCTGACAGAGTGAGACCACCCCCAGTAAAAAAAAAAAAAAGCTACTGAATTAATCAATGAAATTATCAAGTGTAGAATATAAGATCAAGGCATTAAAATTAATTTTATTTCTATATGCCAACAACAAACAAAAACTGAAATTACAAAACAAAATTATCAATAATTGCTTCAAAAATATAAAATGCTTAGGAATAAATTTGAAGGTGCGCAAGATCTGTACCTAGAAAGCTACAAACAGACAAAAATTAAAGAAGACCTAATCAAATGGAGAAATATACTATATTTATAGATTGGAAGACTCAATATTGGCAAGATATCAATTTCAGTCAAATTTTTCTGTAGTTTCAATATAATCCTTACCAAGTTCTCAGCAAGTTTTATTGCACAAATTGACATGCTGATTCTAAAACTTATATATAAAAACAAAGAATACAGAATAACTAAAACAACTTTGAGAAAGAATAATATTAGGGATCAAAAATTACCTGACTACAAGACTGGTAATGCTAAAGTAATCAAGACTGTATTTGATCAAGATTGAAGAATAGATTAGTAGAACAAAAAAGAGAATCAAGTAAACACACATATAGCGTCATTTTATTTAAGGCAAAATCCAAATATTACTATTTATATCACTTACAGAGGTGAGGTGACTATTTAAAAAAATTGTCCAAATGAATTTGGACATATATTTGAGTGCACAATCTCTCAGAAAATCACAACTCAGTAAAAATGACACAAGATTAACTTAAAATTTTTATTTCTGTATTTATAAAATGCAAATGCATCTGAAATGGAAAATCTTCCCACAATGTAAGTTTCAAGTCTCTATGGCATCCTAAGTAAATTATTCCAAATATCATCTATCTTACACAAAATCTTCCAAAAATGAAGAAAAAAGACAAAACACAATTATTTTTAAAGCCCAGAATAATCTTGATACAAAAACTTGGTGAAAACATTAAAAGAAAGAAAATATGATGGCCAATTTACTGATCTTTCATGATCTTATGAATCACAATTTAAGCAAATCTTTAGCAAACTAACAAATTGAATCCAGCAATATATTTTATGGGTGATATATTATAACACATTAGAATTTGCTCTAAAAATATAATATTGATTTGATGTTGGAGACCACTGCCCTGCTTGGACTCTGCTGAAAACATACTTGGCATATGTGCAAAGTCACAACGGACCAAGAATGCCTATAATGGCAAAGTCAGATAGGCATGTATGCTGAGGCAAATTCTAAAAGTGCAGTGTCTGTTGTGTTAGAATAGACCAAAATGTTATACACTGTCTTGCAAGCAGCTGCATTATATTTTTTAAACAGTCACACTTTATCAAAAGCTTTCTAAGATCAAAACATAGAGTTTAATTTGCACTATCTGTACTTTGTCCTTGAAGGTTTACTTAGCTACGTCATTTTGTACTTATAAAAGTCTGATGGGTAAGAAACTCAGGGTCTTTGTCCTGTGAGGCAGAGTGCCCCTGGTTCCCCCACCTTCTAGTTCTAAAAAGTATCTTGTGAATTGTGTTATACCGCGCCGTTCCTCTTTCAGGATCCTTTACCACCCAGCCATGCAGGACACAGCATTTTGACATTCAAAATATGCAATTCACCACAATTTAGTAATAAAACATTATGGGAGTACATTTAATTAAATTAAAATAAATAATAAATTAATTTAAAAAATAGAAATACATTTTCATCTCAATGAATACAGAATATTTGATATAATTTAAAATTTACTATCAATAAAATGAAAACAAACTTTTTTATCTGTTTGAGGGGATATAAATAACACTTAAAAATAACAAGACTTTTAAGAAATAAGTACAAATTATAGAATAGATAAAACAACAAGCACAATTTATCCATGTTAATAAGATATACCATAATATTTTGAATAATGTAAACAAATTTGACAACCAGCAACGATGACAGAAAAAATATTTTCAGCATGTATGAAAACATAGGTGTTTATTGACTTGAAAATAACAAATAATGTTTAACTGAGTCTGAGTGCACACTCATAAACTAAAATTAGGTATAAAAATCAGTATGACCTTTTGGAAAGACTTTTGATAATGAATGCAAAAGACTTAAAATGTAAATACACTTTATTTCTGGCATTCTAAATCTAGGAGTTAGTTTAAATTTGCAAAAATATTTGTAGAAGGAAGATTTGCAGAAAAAACTAAATTTCTGAAAGAGTTTATGCAACCATACAATTTATTTACATGCACCCATCTATTTGATAATAATGAACGGTTACAGAAAACATCTGAGGAGTTAGAAATGACATGCGCAAACTGATTGAATTGTGAAAAGTGATATATATCACAAAGTAATCAAAAATGATGGCTCACAATCTGCAGTTAGTGTTTTGAAAGTAATTTTATGTTAATCATTTGTGTGACCCAAAAAGTTGCAAAAATTATGTAAGAAATAAATATGTAAAATGTGAACATTTGTGCATAGGAAAATTGGAAAGATTAAGCATAGAAATAGTAAAAGTAATTATTACTAGATTTGGGATTATTCACATATTTTCTTATCACGATTATCTAAATTTTGTATTTCTTTTCATCTAAAATGTAATAAGGGATAAAACTAGAACTTGACAATTTTATATTCACCAAAAGGATGTGGAACAAATGGAGGAAGAACAGACGTGTTTTGCCATCTGATTTTTAGTGCTGTGTGTCGGCCTGTGTTGTATCTTCCTTCCCCTGAGGACACTGCCCTCGCTGTTTTTTCAGGATTTCTGCCAAATTCATTACCCAGAAGATTCATTAGTGACTTTTAAAATTAGGTCACCAAGGTCCCTATTGTAGGTTCGTTTTATTTCAGCTTTGGCAAATAAAACAAATGTTAACTTTAATGTAAAAACTTCTCACCTTTTATATAGGAATCAGAATCTCAGCTCTCAAAATCAGAGAGAGCTCCTGATAACGCCCCCTCCAAAAAAAAACTTTGAAAACTACATTACTTTCAAACTTAGAGCATTTTAAAGTGGATGAAGTCCTTGAAGAGAAAACCTTGGCTTGTTGGAGATGAAAATCTCAGAGATTAAAGACTTTTCAGAATATTATAACCGGAGTGGTGGCCCATGACCAAGAGCGACCAGAAGTCCAAACACAGTCTTCACTAACAAGATCCCTTCCTCCTAGTAGTCTGGGGGAAAATCATCGTTAAATCTCCAATGGAAGCTATTATTGACTCTAAGAAGAGTAAGTACAACTTTTGAGATTTCACTTGTCTTTTGGGGAGACTACACCAGGATTTCTTCAGAAGAACAAATTTGACCTGCATTTATGTGTATAGCTATGTAAAATATTATAGGCCGGGTGGCTCAGCCTGTAATACCAACACTTTGAGAGACCAAGGTGAGTAGATTGCCTGAGTCCACGGGTTGGAGACTGGCCTGGGCAATCTAGCAAGATCTCATCTCTACAATAAATAAAAAAAATTAGCCGGGCGTGGTAGCGTGCACCTGTAGTTCTGGCTACTTGGAAGGCTAAGGCAGAAGGATCGCTGGAGCCCAGCAGGTCAATGCTGGGGTGGCCCTGAACATGCGTGCCACTGCACTCCAGCCTGGGCAATGTAATGAGACTCCAACTAAAAAAAATGAAATAAAATAAGAAATATTGTAAAAAGAATTAAGTTTATATCTGAGTTGTATTTTTGTGGATAACATGACTTTGAATATACACCCTAACCAAAATAGTATAAAGTGTTATCTAAATTATTACCTGACTGTTATCTGACATGAACTCACTCTCCACATCAAAGTGAAAGCGATGTAAGTATATATGAAAAATCACCACTGCACATGGCTCATTAACTAAAAGTTAATATAATGAATGGCCTCCTCAATCTTTTTTTAGATCTCTCAAAGACATGTGGAGAATGCAAAAATGTCAGTTTCAGTTCAGTTTCAATAACTGTATGAAACTCTGTCTCTCGGTACTCTTTACAAAAGGAGAGTATTAAAGGTTGGAAGAAGAGACAGAAATTTTAGAACAAGGTGTGGCCAGAACTGTGTGTGTTTCCACATCCTCAATAAAGTGCTGCAGAACTGAACTGCAGAAAAGATCCTGGCAGAAGATTAGGTAGACTATAAGATCATACTTCAGTGCATCTCAGTTTGATCTACTTACTCCAAGTGTTTCCTTCAATGCCTGGGAATGTCATAGAATTCACCGGATAGCCCTGAAACAGTTTTTTTTCCCAATGATGGTGACTCTGGGGGTTTTACTAGGAATTAGATACATCTGGTTGACCCTTCCCCAAATTCAAAAAAAAAGGAAAGATTATAAGAAACAAAAGAAAACTATTCACAGCACGTTCTAATTGAGGCTTCCAGGGAAAATTATTTTCCATTCATTGATATAAGCAAATCTCAAACCCTAAACACACTGATTCAGGATTTAAAAATTTTGAAATTGTAATTGGTGATTATTGAGAAAAATTATGGAAGAGTTATTGGCACAAACTCAAAACACAAAGTCCTTAAATAATAATATGTCACCAAAAGATGAATTGAAGAAACAAATGGCAATGATGCAGAGAAGGTAATGTATTTACCTAAGACAGAGAGAAGAACCCAGGTATGTTGTGTCTCCTGGTTTGGGTATTGTGACTAAGCTGAGTAGGTGTCAAATAGATTATACAAACAGATTCATGAGAACTTTTTCTTTTTTCTTTTTTTTTCCTTTTTTTTTTCTTTTTTTTTCGCTGTTGCTATTTAGTTATTTGTTTTCTTTATTTTAAAGATGTGGGGTACAATTCAGGGTTAGGTATACAAATGTTCATTATGCAAGTACCCTTGATGATAAGGTGTGCCCCTCCCTCCCCTGGTAATTTCCCTCAACTGCCAATCCCACCCCACCTCCCATCAGTTTCCCACTACTGCCAATCCCTTTCTTAAAGTATTATGATAATTGTTCAAGATCCGTTTATGAGTGAGAACATATGATACTCTGTTCTTTGTTTCTGTGACAGATCATTGAGTATGATAGACTCTAAAATCTATCCAAGTTGAATAGCATATGACAAATTTTGTATTCAATTGTACAAGTTCTATATTTAATGTTGACATTTCTGTATTACTTATAATACGTAGGTATATTTGCAGAAAGAAAATGCAAAAACATATGTTTCACATTATCGGTTACTTTGTTCTATTATTTTACATTCTTTCCCATTTTTACATATCAGACCAAATTTTTCAACTTTATAAATTATCCACATAATAAAAACAGATAAAGGATAAGTAGGAGGTCCCATAATTTTCCATTGCCTTAAAACACATGAAAATAAATAAAAATAAGTTAGACCGGTACTTTTTTATTTCTGTAGCTTTAGGGGGTACAAATGATTTTTGGTGACATGGATGTATTGCATAGTAGAAAAGAGGTCTGGGTTTTAAGTGTACCCTCCACACACCCCCACCTGTGAACTTTGTACCTGATGGGTGATTTTTCACCCCTCCCTCACTTCCCAACTTCCTCTCTCTGAGTCTTCAATGTCCATTATACTATTCTGTATGCCTTTGCAGGTCTTTAGTGTAGCTTCTACTTATGTGTATAAGTTAGGACATGCAGTATTTGGTTTTCCATTCCTGTGTTACTTTAGTGTGTTACTTTCAGTTCCATTCAAGTTACTGCAAAAAAAAATTATTTCATCATTTTTATGGCTGAATAGTATTCTATGGTGTGTGTGTGTGTGTGTGTGTGTGTGTGTGTGTCACATTTTATTACCTATTTATCTGCTGATGGACATTTAGGTTGATTACACATCTTTGCGATTGTGAATTGTATGGCAATGAACATGAGTATAGGTGCCCTTTTTATGTAATAACCTCTGTTCCTTTGGTTGAATACCAAGTAGTGGGATTGCTGAGTCAAACTGTAAACTGGTACTTTAAAGTTTTGTTCTGGCAGCCTGTTGTAGATGCATTGATACTTACTCTTCTCTTTGAGGATGCTATTGATGACTGTTGGGTTTTGTAAAAAAATTTCAGTACACAGAATATCCACTACTAACTTTTGAACCTGTGTTATGAAAGATCTTCTGATCTTTCAACTTAATTATAGGTTGCAAATGTCAAACTCGTACTGTAGTAACCTCTCTCAGCTCAGAGAATTTTTTTGACAGCTTTTGATGTAATTTATTCTTTGAGACCTGTGGCAGAGGTTTTGTTTTGTTTTGGTTTGGTTTTGAGAATTTTGAACATTAAATTTTCCTGCCAAAGATGTTGTTTCTTACATTACTCATTTTGAAAATTTTTTCATTCCAATAATGGAGATATATTGGAGAATAATTAGGAATATGTTGCCTAGATGCATGATAACAGGAAAGCAATTGAGGGGAAATTTGTACTATATTGCTAATAGAAAATTTGTTGGATTTGCAACACTGTATGTGAATATGTTTAGCAAGAAATACCACAAGTTTACCTAGCAAGAATTACCACATATTTACATACAAGTCTCAATGGCAGTTCATCATCAATTTTGTACTCTCAAAAAGATTTTATGGTTGCACAGTGAACAGGAACTATGAGTAACTATTGAAAAATTATGAGAGCATTACCACTGGATACATTATAGTCATTAATAGCAGTAATTAAGAGACCACCAAAATGTCATATAATTTATTGTCATGAAGTAGCATCACATGTTACACCCTCAGACTAAAAAGAACCTTAGCTAACATCATTTTGTTAGAGATTCCTAGTGCATATGTTATAAATGTAAAATATTTGGGAAATATAATAAAAAAGGTAATAGTTAATCACAATTCAGAGTCAATTATTTTGCCAAAACTTGACATTTACTATAAAGGAAAGATGGTTTTCTCAGAAAAAAATAGCATTAATCATTGCAGTAAAACATTTATATTCCTAGAGTCTCTAATATTTCCAAAGTGTGTAGGACTGAGTTTAATACCATAGTGAAGCATTTGGTTTCTGTGAGCTGAAGAGAATGGGATTCCAAGGAGGTAGGTGGGTTCCTGAGGTGGGTTGTTACTCTATCTTTATGGAACCCATTGAAACTGTTGCCTGTGTGACCCTATCTTTCAGAACTCCAGCTCTCAAAAAAAAATCCTAGTTAATGGCACTACTCTGGGACTGTGACATAAGTGTGAGAACTTGACACATGATTGGAATTGCCCTGCAGGCAGCCTAGTAAGAAGGGAATATTTTAATCAATGCATTAAATTCATTCTGGTAACTATCTAGTCAGAGTCCCCCAGGAAAACCATTTTCATTCACTGTTATAGGAAAAACAGCAAGTTTAACGACTGAAAACATTTAATTGATGGCTATTGTAATTAACTTGTGATAACTGAGAGGAAAAAACTATAAAGCAGCTATTGATCCAAATTCAGTATTGCAAAGTTGACCTATGAGTTTATTATCTTAACAGCAGTCATTATCTCAAGAAAGCAAAGTGGAGATGCAGTTACTCATTTACACCACTAATAAGGCAAGAAAGAGAAGCCAGTTATCTCTTTGGTAGTGAATATTAGCAGAGAATGTGGTAGTTTTCTAGCGTGACTTAATTCAATAGCAAACATTCCACTTTAAAGTTAAATAAATAAATAACATGAAATATGAAAGTCATAAGCATAACTTTTAAAAAGTAAATTCAGAGATAGAGCCATATCAAGAGGAAGTCCAAATACGAAAGAAGATAACTTTGTATGTGTCTGGAGAAAAATAGTGATGTTGGTATTTAACCAGTAATTATTTGTTAAGCATTGACTACATGCCTGGGTTTCGAGCATTTTGTTGATTATCCCAGTAAAGCAAGCACGCACATGCACACGTGTGCAAGCGTGCATGAAAACACACACATATACACAATTCCTGATATCAACAGACTTATGCTACCAGGGTAGGTGCTATGATATAAATAATTATTATTTGGCAATGATTCATAAATGAAAGTTGGGAAGATCCAATACAGCCACCAGATTTCAAAGGACTTCCCCCGCCAAAAAAAAATGTTTGGGCTATAAATCAGAGAAATTGGTGTCCTTAAGTTTAATTGAAGGGAAAAAAAAGATGGAGTATAAAAAGAGGAAGGATTGGAGGGTGGGGGATTACTCCAGATAGGTGCTTCCTTGTGAAGTGATTATATAACACCTGGCATATCATGTGAGTTTAATTTCTGTAATCAATTAGTTTTATTAGAGAAAACACATGGGAAGAAGATGATAGGGACACAGGATCCACGACATCAACTTTACATGTGTTCAATATGACATATATGAAATCTGTATAATCAAATTTCAGAAAAGATCACTACTGGATATACAAATAGAAGAATTATGACATATAGATTCCATTTAAAATTCTAGGAGTTAATGAATATGCCCCCAAAGTGTATATATACTTTATACACAAAATGGCAAAATATTATTTTCCTATAGGTGTTGGATATAACATTTAATCAATGTTGGATTTTGAAGAACCTTTATAGTACATTCAAATCAATTGTTATGTAATTGTTTTATCAGGGACCAAGCTGCAAGCAAAAATATGAAGGAAACTGTCAGTGAACTTTAAGATTTCAGCTTCAAGACAGAGAATAATGTATAAGAGTAAAGAAAAAAACTTAATATTGGTGGTATCACAATGAACTGTCCAACAAAACTAATCTCAAATATAGACAAAAAAAAAATAGATTTGGAGCTGGGCTCGGTGGCTCAGCCTGTAATCCCGTGCTTTGGGAGGCTGAGGTGAGTGGGATTGCCTGAGCCCACGGGTTCGAGACCCGCCTGGGCAACTTGGCGAGACCTCATCTCTACAATAAATCAAAAATTAGCCAAGTGTGGTAGCGTGCACCTGTAGTTCCAGCTACTTGGAAGGCTGAGGTGGAAGGATCGCCAGAGCCCAGCGGGTCGAGGCTGTGGTGGCCAGGAGCGGCCACTGCACTCCAGTCTGGGCGACAGAGTGAGACTCCGACTCAAAAATAAAAATAAAAATAAAAAATAAAATAAATAAATAAATTTGGAAAAATTCAATGGATAGGTAGAATCTATGAATTATCGGATTGTGGCACAGTTAAATTGATCTATAAGAAATGTCTTAAAATTATTTTAAAATGTCATTTGCAAGTTAAGTCCACTAGTATATTGACAACATTGATAACCAAATTAAAGAATACATCTTATGTGAACCACTTACTTGCTTTAGTTTCCTTCCCATTGTTTATCATTACTGAATTTTGACATTCCCTACATTCTAATAAAATACCTGATTTTTTTCCATAAAGACTGGACAAAAAGATTCAATTATGAGAAATCATACGTTAACAACATTCATCCTCCTGGGACTAACAGATGATCCACAACTTCAGGGTCTGCTTTTAATTTTTCTGTTCTTTACCTACTTATTGAGTGTAACTGGGAACTTGGCAATTATCTCACTTATAGTAATAGACTCTCACCTTAATACACCAATGTACTTTTTTCTACAAAATTTTTCCTTCTTAGAAATTTTATTCACATCAGCTTGTATTCCTAGATACTTGTATGATCTGTCAACAGGTGACAAGACCATTACCTACTGTGCTTGTGTCACTCAGGCATTTTTTACCGATCTTTTTGGAGTAACTGAATTTTTTCTCCTGGCCACCATGTCCTATGACCGTTACGTGGCTATCTGCAAACCCCTGCATTACACCACCATCATGTGCAGTAAAGTCTGCCAAAGACTCATCTTTTACTGTTGGCTGGCTGGCTTGTTAATCATACTCCCACCATTTAGCCTGAGCCAAAATCTGGAATTCTGTGAATCTAATGTCATTGATAGTTTTCTGTGTGATGTATCTCCCTTCCTGAAGATTTCATGCTCAGACACGTGGGTAATTGAGCAGATGGTTATAGGCTGTGCTGTGCTGACATTCATCACAACCCTTCTTTGTGTAATTCTCTCCTACATATACATAATCAAGACTATTATAAGAGTCCCTTCTGCCCAGCAAAGGAAAAAAGCCTTTACTACCTGTTCTTCCCACATGATTGTGGTTTCTATCACCTATGGCAGCTGCATCTTCATCTACATCAAACCTTCAGCAAAGGAATCGGTGGCCATAAATAAGGGTGTGATCATGCTAACTACCTCCATTGCTCCTGTGTTGAACCCCTTCATTTACACCTTAAGGAACAAACAAGTAAAACAAGCCTTCAATGACTCAGTCAAAAGAATTGCCTTATTTTCCAAGAAGTAAGGGATGCTGAAGTTGACGATTCAAGTTGTCTTAAGAGATTGGTTCCCCAATGCAAGTGGTGGATGCGGGAAAACATTTTGAGAAATTAGTTTGAATGGACTTTTGGAAGGAACAAATTATTTTAGAAATTTAATGATACAGAATCTTCTTTTCACTTCTTGCAATACACTTATTGATGTTATAGTAATAGTTGTCTATAAAGAACAAAAATATCACATCACATCCAGTCTTACAAAAAGTGAAAACAAAATTATTTAAATGTGAATACCAATAAAATATTAGATTTGCAAGAAAACAATAGTGCTGATTTTCATTATTCTATCCATAGCTTTTCAAATAGCCCCTTGATTCATTAAATGAGCATTTACTAAGTGTCTCACTGATATTAGATATTTGAAATAAAACACAGAACAAAGCCAACAATGATCTTGCCTTCTTATAGCATACTTCATGGATCAAATGTATAACTAAAATGTAAAAATAAATCAACAAGGGATTATGAAACAAAATTGAAATGAAAGCAACCAAAACAGAAATGAATGCAAATCATAATATAAATTATGCAAAATTCATCTATAATGTTGAAATTATTAAAATCACAGGTAAGCTTCTTAAATGAAAATGATGAAACATTCTTCTGAAAAAGCATGCAAAGTCATATAGAAAAAGACAAAAACAATAATTGAGTTTGAGGAATTAGTGCTATTATTGGTAGTGCAAAAAGCATCTAATTACCTAAACTAAATATTTAATCTTCAAATCCAAATTGTAGCTTAAATAAGTAAGAAAAAGGAACAGCAAGGCAAAGGAAACTTAATGTACTTATAAAGAAATTAAGAAAATCAAATCAAAAAAATACATGGAAACATATATAACATATAATATTCATTGCTAAAATAAAATAATGTCTAAATACATATACAAACACAACTGCATTAATGGTTTTTTTTTTAGATGATAAATCTATATTAATGAAGAAGAACCCAATAGCAGACCACCAACATTATTTTCAAAGGTGCTGGAAAGTCAATTAATTATGAATAATTATAATGGAGTCATGAATATCAAGGCAATGCTGCTTCCAAGGGTAAAATGTAGTAAGATAGGATAGACAGTGGGAAGAATAATTCTGTCCAGTGTTTGCAGACAGCTGCTTCCAATAGAAGAAGAACTCTCCAATAGTCCATGGTACCAATAGTTCCATTATCACCTCTTCTATCATTTTTTATATATTTTTCTCTGAAATTCTCTTGACTCAACATTTTTCACTTAAGTACCCATGCCATAAGAGATAAGATAGAAACGTGAGACCTCATCAAACTGAAAAGCTTTTGCAAAGCAAAAGAAACCATTAAGAGAATGGAGAGACAGCCCACAGAATGGGAAAAAAATATTTGCCAACTGTATATCTGACAAAGGCCTGACATCCAGGACCTACAAGGAACTCAAATATGCGGAAAGGAAAAAAACAAACAGCCCCATTACAAAGTGGGCAAAAGACATGAATAGACACTTCTCAAAAGAAGATATATGGGCAGCCAACAGACACATGAAAAAGTGCTCAGCCTCACTCATCATCAGAGAAATGCAAATCAAAACCACACTGAGGTACCACCTAACCCCAGTAAGAATGGCCATCATTAATAAAACAAACAACAACAGATGCTGTGAGGATGCGGAGAAAAAGGAACACTTCTACACTGCTGGTGGGAATGCAAACTAGTGCAACCTCTCTGGAAGACAGGGTGGCGATTTCTGAAAGAACTAGAAATTGACCTTCCATATGACCCAGCAATCCCCCCAACAAGGAATACACCTGGAGGAACTCAAATCATTCTACAAAAAAGATCCCTGCACACACATGTTTGTTGCAGCTCTATTCACAATAGCAAAAACATGGAACCAACCATGCTGCCCATCAAAGCCTGACTGGAATTTTAAAAATGTGGTACATATACACAATGGAATATTACACAGCCATAAAGAAGGACAAACATATGGACTTCACTGCGGCTTGAATATATTTAGAGTAGATCATGCTCAGTTATTTACCACAGAAACAAAGAACAGAGTGCCATATGTTCTCACTCTTAAGCGGACCTTGAACAATTATCATAATACTATAAGAAAGGGATTGACAGTAGTGGGAAACTGCCAGGGGAGGGAGGGGCACACCTCAGCAACAAGGGTACCTGCATAATCAACGTTTATATACTTAACCCTGAATTGTACCCCACATCTTTATAAAAAGAGAAAATAAAGTCATACCTTCCCAAGAGTTCCAAAAGTATTAACTTATAACAACGTCAACTCAAAATTCAAAATCTCATCTGTTACTCAATATGTTTCTTCCAGCTGTGGGCCTTCAAAATGAAAAACAAGTTATTTACTTTCAAGACACAGTGGTAGAACTGGCATTCAGTAAACTTTCCTGTTCCAAAAGGGAATAATCAGTCAAGTCACAAGTCTGAAACCTGGTAGGACAGACATTAAATCTTAAAGCTCCAAAATGATCTCTTTAACTGTATGTCCTACATTCTGAGCACACTGACAAGAGTGATGGTTTTCCAAAGCCTTGGGAAGCCCTACCCTCCTGGCTTTGCCAAACCACCATGTGGTTTCTCTCACAGGTTGGAGCCTAATGCCTGTGGCTTTTCCAGGCTGAGATTGCATGCTGTCAGTGGTTCTTAATTCTAGGATTTGAAGCTTGGTAACCCTGCTCCCAAAGGTCCACTAGGCATGGCTCTACTAAAGGCTCTCTGCAGTGTCTCCACCATCATGGCAAATTTCTGCTTGCACTATCAAGCATTTCTGGTGCATCCTCTGAAATCTAGATAAAAAGCTGTCAAGCCTCCATCACTTTTGCACTCTGGATGACCTGAAGACTTAACACCATGTGGAAGTTACCAAGGCTTACTGCATGAGCTCACCAGAGCAGCAGCCCAAACTCTATCTGGGGCCATTTGACCCACAACAGGAGCCAGAGTGACTGAGATGCAGGAAGCAGCATCCTGAGGTGGCACAGAGATATGGCACCCTGGACCTGTCTTATGAAATGATTGTGTCATCCTAAGCCTCTGGGCCTGTGATGGAAGGGGTGGCTTCAAAGATCTTTGAAATATTGGTCAGGGACAGAGGCTCACACTTTTTTTTTTTGAAAGTAGTATTTGTTGAGAAGACAGAAAATCTCCCACAGTGGGAGGGGATCCAAACCGGTTGTCCGAGGCTCACACTTTTAATTCTAGTCCTTTGGGAGGCCTAAGTGAGAGAATTACTAGTGACCAGGAGTTTGTGACCAGTCTGGACAATGTAGCAAGATCCCAGTACTACCCAAAAAAAAAAAAAAAAAAACCTTTGAAACGCCTTTGTGACTTTTTGTTTTGAATATTAGCACCTGGCTTTCTCTTTTACTCATGCTAATCCCTTTAGCAAAGGGTCTCTCAGCTGCACCTTTGGATTCCTCTACTGAAAATACTCTCTCCTCTACCACATGAGCAGGCTATAATTTTCCAAATTTTTATGCTCTGCTTCCTTGTAATAATAAATTCCACATTTAGGTCATTTATTTCCTTCCATTATTTGGCCTAATCTGTTAAAAGTAACCACGCCACTTCTCGAACACTCTGCAATTTAGAAATTTCTTCTTCCAGACACTGTAAATCCACCCTTATGTTTGGTCTTCCACAAAGCCCTAGATCATAAACACAATGCAGTTAGTTCTTTGCTACAATGTAACAAGAGTGAACTTCTCTAGTTCCCACAAAAGGTCCTTATTTCCATCTAAGACTTCCTTAGCATGGGAATTACTGTCTATATTTCTATCAACATTTGGGTCATAACCATTTAATCTCTAAGAAGTTCCAAACCTTTCCTTGTCTTTGTTCACCTGAGCCCTACAAATTCTTCCAATCTCTGGCCATTACTTAGGTCCAAAGCCACTTCAACATTTTCAGGAATCTTTTTAACGGCATCCCACTCCTTGGTACCAACTTTCTGTATGAGTCCCTTTTGCGTTGCTATAAAAGAGTACCTAAAACTGGGTCATTTGTAAAGAAAAAAGTTTGTTTGGCTCATGATTCTGATTTCTGGAAAGTTCAAGATTGGGCATCTGGTGAGGATCTCAGGCTGCTTTCACTCATGGCAGAAAGCAAAGGGAAGCCAGCGTGTGCAGAAATCACAAAGTGAGAAAAGAAGTAAGTGAGGGAGGTGCCAGCCTCTTTTCAATAACCAGCTCTCATGGGAGTTAAAGAATGAGAATTCACTCTGTCCTGGGAGAGGACATTAATTTATCATGAGCAATCCACCCTCAGGACTCAAATACCTCTTATTAGGCTCTTCTTCCAACATGAGGACCAAACTTTAACATGAGCTTTGGAGGGAACAAATATCCAAATTGTAGGACTAAATGTCTATCAACAGATTAATGATAACAAACATGGGGTACATATAAACAATGGATTATTATTCATCCATAAAAAAGAATGAAGTCCTGCCATTTGCAGCCACATGGATGGAACTGGAGGTCATTATATTAAATGGAATAAACCAGACACAAAAAGACAATTAATGCATGTTCCCACTGATATGGAGTGACTCATCAAGAAATGATCTCATCAAGACAAAGAGTAGAATAATAGAGATCAGAAGGTGGGAGGGGAGGGGATAATGAAGAGAGGATTGTTAATGGGTAAAAACATGTAATTAGATGGAAGTATTGAGTTCTAGTGTTCAATAGCATGTTTGGGTGACTATAGTTAACAACTTATTGTGTATTTCAAAATATCTAGAAGAAAAGATTTGAAATGTTCCCAACACAAAGAAATAACACTGTTTGAAGTTATGGATATCCTAAATATCCTGATTTGATCATTACACACTGTATGATAGTATCAAAATGTCATATGTACTTGATAAATATGTATAATTATTATGTATCAATACAAATTTAAATATATATAATGTATTCATAGAAGGAAGATGAGGTAAACAATGGGATAAGAGAAGCAATTAGGTAAAATGAGTAAAACATTATTAAATCAATAATGATATTGACTATAAAATGAGAAATAATTACCATTGCAAACTAAAAGACTGCACAACATCTTGTAAAAAGTTCTAATGACCGGGGAAAGTGAAAAAGTCAGACTGAGTAATCTGTTCTATTTGGAAGGATGCTATAGATATCAATTGCTTCTAAACATTGTTAGAAAAATGCAATATTAAAAATATGTGTTCCCTTGCAGCAACTTAGATGGAGCTAGAGTCTGTAATACTCAGTGATCTGTCACAGAAACTTAAGAACTGAGTACCACATATTATCACTCATAAGCGAACCCTGAACAATTATCATAATACTAAAAGAAAGGAATTGGCAGTAGTGGGAAACTGCCAGGGAAGGGAGCAGGGGGAGGAGGGCGCACTTCATCAATAAGGGTACCTGATCTCAAAACAAGTGATGTGGTGACCAAAATGAGGTCCAAACTTTACCTGTACAATGACCGTTTGTATATCTAACCCTGAATTAGACCCCACATCTTTAAAATAAAAATTTTTTAAAAAAGAAAAAAAGTGCTCTATAATATTAAAGTTAAGCACCAAAAAAGGAAATGATGCAAACATACAGGTAAATCATGTTGAAGAAATGTTAAACACACTAAGTAGTTTCTAAAGAGAACCTTAAAAATCAATATCAAAATATTAACTTTCTATTAAACAAAAATGAACTATTTGAAAATAAAATAGCATAATATTGAAAAGTATTAAGTAGGGTAAATAAATGTTGAAAAATCATCTGTCTTATCCAGAAGAAAATATTTTCTGAAGCAGCATACAATTTTATGTCAAAAAGGTTGCTGTAAGTATAATTAAAAAGCAACAAAAAAGTTGAGTAAGAAATATCATGTTCACTATTAAACTGAAAATGGTTACAGGGACATTTCTATGAGCAAGACTTGACTGTACAAAATAATCTAACTTTTTGGAATATTTTCTGAAATTCTACTTCTTGGAGAGAGTGTTCAAAGATACATTTTTGGAAAGATGTATTTTATTACACTGTTGACAGCTGTCTTAACAGATGAATGACATAAATTTATAATGAAAATTGTGCAATTATATAATCTACTTCTAGGTAGCAATTTTTAGAATATTAAAACATTGCAAATAACTTTTTAGCCATTAGAATTGATTTCAAATTCTGATCAAATGCCCCAGAAAATATTACGTAGTTCCCCAAATAGTAATAATGCACATTTATAATTATTAAGATAAATATGCTTGTTACATTTTTAAACACCTAAGTGATTTTCAAATATATGAAAAGCATTCTTCATATTTATAAATACACTAAATATGAATACATTTGCAAAGTAAATTTTTAGAAGCATATAATCTAAACAAGTATGAGCAGTTATCACTTTTAAATTATAATTTAATATTTTGATTATATTAATTTATTTTATGTATAATAAATAGTAATTACTTAAGTTAAAAATATGTTATAGAAAGTAAAAGGGGTTATTGCATTGTCTTAGCTACTACATGTGTTATGGAACAAAAGGAAGAGAAGGTAGGCCCTTGCTTAATTATTTTATTTTTGCTTTGTGTACTTGGCCTATAATGGATGCTTGTAATAGTCTGTTGTAACCTGTGTGGTGCTCACAATCTTAGGATGGTTCCAGCTCTTCCTCAAACCATAAACCAGGATACTCCTCTCTTTCTAATGGAGGATGTAAATTCTAGATTTACTATAGAAGATGGTATATAATTGGTAGACATCATATTTTTCTTAAGGAGGAAAAAAATATTTTAAAGCAATCATGACAAACCTTTCACAAAGTAAATTATTTGAGGTTTCTATGAGAACTTTTTTAAATTATAGATGTCAGAATTTTTTAAATGGCAGTAGCATTAACTGCCGGGTGGGGAACAGGGAAGTAGGATTGGCGGTAGTGGGAATCTGTCTGGGGGAGAGGCACGCCTCATTAACAAGAGTACCTGCATAATGAACATTTGTATACCTAAGACTGAATTGTACCCCACATCTTTAAAATGAAAAATTAAAATTAATCATCTTGAAACAAACTTTGGAAACTGAATGAAGGAGCTTAGTAGATGTTAGTGTAGTTGGTTTTAGCCAAGGAATAACCACAGTGCAGCAGCTGATTCAAATTTGGAATTTAAAAGTCTTAAATCTCTGGATTAAGATCTTCACGACAGGTGTATTTAAGAACATAAAAGGCAAGCTATTTGCCAAATGAAATTGAGAAATTAATTAACACTTTTTCATCTTAATACAGGTTATGGTTGCGATGTGCTCTAAGAGCCACTCGGCACATTTTTCCCACCAAAGGAAAAAGCAAACAAAAATCCCCAAGTTATAGTCTGGGATAGGGCAAAATTAAGAGGAAGAAAGTACCTTCCTGAGTCAGAACAGTTTTTAAAACAAGCTCACCTAAGAAACAATATAACCTGATCTACATCTGAGAGTAATAACAAGAATAACTCTATGTTTCAGACTCTTAAATTTCTGTGGTTATTACAATTTTAAAAAATTCAAATCCTGATTTAAACAAACGTGTGCACTCTTTATTATGCCTAGGGTGCCACAAAACACATAGGGAGGTACTTAATGTGGTTTGGGGGATTCAGAAAAACTTTGCTGAACAGTATAGAAAATGGAGGAACAGTTCACTGAAAGCCAGGTGTAAGAATAGACTAAGAAAGGGGAAAAACAAATGGTTAGATTAAAATTTTTCTGGATAAATTTTTCATATAAAATTGCTGGCACAACACCTGTTCTTATCATAGGGTGTGTTTTTGACCTGCTCCACAATTTCGCCACCACCAAAGTTCCCCAAGTCAGAGTCAAGGAACAGCAAAATTTAGTGAAAGTGCCAGCAACATCAATAGCGTTTCAAGGTAGGGTTAACCAAAGATACAACATAGCTTGATCTCAATCGTTAATACAGAACAACAAATGTTGACTTTTGGTTTCAGCATACAGCAAACAGGGAGCAGGGCAAGAAGTAGTAGTGGTGCAGAAAATGTAGAATTCCATGTTGTGAACATGTTGAATTTGAGGGAGTGTAAAATTTTCCAGGTGGAGATGTCTAATGGTCAGGGGGATCATGTCTAAGTGTTTTAATCATCAAATTTTAAATGCTAAATTAAAGCCATGAAATGCGGTACAATGCCCAGGAAAAACACATAGAGGGGTGAAGAGGAAGAGTTAAAGATGGAGTCTGAGTAATTTCAATGTTATAAAGGTGAGTAGGGGAAGAGATATCTACAAAGGAGAAGCCAGAAGAACAAAACAAATGACAGATGCGGGGATAGCGTGCAAGCAATGTGAATGGATCATTGTAAGAAGGAAGGAATGATTGACAGTGCCAAAGGCAGCTAAAAATGGTTACACTTCATTGAACCGAAGGGAAATCACAAGTCATCTTACCAAGAGTTGGTTCAGTGGGTGGTGTGTTCGGGAGGGATTTATAGAGTTGAAGAGGACAGTATATGTGGGATGTCAGAAATTAGAAAAAATTATTTCAGATTGTTGACGTGAATTGGAAATTCTATTTAATAATTGTAGTGCTAATAACTTGTTACATGATAGCAAAGAGACTGTTTGTTTCAGTCAGATAAAAATAGACTGAGGGCCGGGCTCGGTGGCTCAGCCTGTAATCCCAGCGTTTTGGGAGGCCAAGGTGAGTGGATTGCCTGAGCCCGCGGATTCGAGATCCGCTTGGGCAACTTGGCGAGACTTCATCTCTACAACAAATAAAGAAAAAAAATTAGCCGGGCATGGTAGTACACGCCTGTAGTTCCACCTACTTGAAAGGCTGAGGCGGGAGGATCGCCAGAGCCCACCAGGTCGAGGCTGCGGTGACCGGGAGCGGCCCCTTCACTCCAGTCTGGGCGACAGAGTGAGACTCCAACTAATAAAAAAAAAAAAAAAAGACTGAAATTATAAAACAATAAGAATAATATTCTTTGGCTGTGTACACCTTTTATAGAACATTTGCTCATTTATTAGTGAATTGGTATGCATCAATACATCTCTTCTGTTCATGAATACATAGATAATCCGTGACTAGCAGAAAAAGGCATGAACATTTTTGAGTAATGGGAGAGATTTATGGGATTGCTTTTATAGGGGAAACGAATATAAATGTCCTTTATAGATTAACTATGTGTTTTGTTATGGCTGGGTAACATGATCTGTACTGCTTTAGGAAATGTATCTGGAAAAATCATTTCATAACCACCTCCCATGTTTACAATTTTAAACAGCAAAAAAAAATAACTTCAACCAAATAAGTGAGATTGAGCAGAATTTCAGTTAATAAGAAGAAAAATTTCTTGCAAAAAATTGGCACCCTAATATTCATGATTTCATTATTGTTGAAGAACAAGTAAATGTGTGGAAAATCTATTCCAAAGTATAAATTTAAAAAGTAAAGTAAATTTTTGAAATTATGCTAGAAGGAAATATGCTATCATTTTAATTTTTTTATTTTAAAGATGTGGAGCTATCTAAAAAAGATACTACACACATATGTTTATTGCAGCATTGTTCACAATAGCAAGACATGGAACCAATCATGCTGTCCATCAAAAGAGGAATGGATAAAAAAAAATGTGGTACGTATACACAATGGAATATTACGCAGCCATAAAAAAAAAAAACCAAAATCATGCACTCTGCAGCAACCTGGATGGAATGAGAGTTTATAAAACGGAGTGATCTTTTACAGAAACAAAGATCTGAGTATCACATGTTCTCACTCATAAGTGGACCTTGAACAGCTACCGTAAATACTATAACAAAAGGACTGACAGTAGTGGGAAACTGCAAAGGGGAGGAGGAGCGGGAGATGGGATTACCAGTAGTCGAGATCTGCCTGGGGAGGGGGGCACACCTCATCAACAAAGGTACCTGCACAATGAGTGTTTTTATACCTAACCCTGAATTGTACCCCACAATTTTTTTAAATAAAATATATTTTTAAAAACTTACTCTGTAATCATGGGAAGTGGGCGTGGGGGTGGTCAATTTCCTTACCCTCAGCCCTAATCAACCACTAACCTACTTTTTGTGTTTACCTATTGGCCGACTCTGGACATTTCGTATAAATGGAATTATACCAAAAAAAATGTGGGGTATCATTATGGAAAAACAAAACAAACAAAAGATATGGGGTACAATTCAGGATTACATATACAAGTGGTCATCATACAGGTAAAGTTCGGCCCTCGTCCTCCCTTTTGTCCCACTTTGTCTGGTTTGAGATCAGGTACCCTTATTGATTGCGTTCCCCCTCCCCTGACAGTGTCCCACTACTGTCAACCTCTTTCTTATAGTATTATGGTAAAAGCTCAGGGTCCACTTATGAGTGAGAGCATGTGGTATTCAGTTCTTTTTTTTCTGTGATAGATCACTGAGTATTATAGACTCTAAATCCATCCAAGTTGCTGTGAAGTCCTTGTTTGTCCTTCCTTATGGCTGCATAATATTCCATCATGTATATGTACCACATTTTTTTATCCAGCCCAGTTTCATATTGTTGAAAGAATTATTTAAGATAACCAATATTTTTTAACTTCAGGTCATAACCAGCTAGTAAACTACTATAAGTTAATTTAGTAATAATTGCATTTATATTTAAAGATATAAATTAGAATTGAAAACCTTAGAGAGCAAGGCATCTAGGAGTTAGCATAATTTTGAATTTTTTGTTTCAGACATCTACAAGTATATGTATGTGTATATACATATTTACCAGACTACGATATAGAGTATATTTCTCATTATATGTTGTGTTCAAAATTGCTCAAAAGCCAAGGTTTCAAATCAATCTAATGACATATCAAAATATCTGAAGGCATGAATTATTTTAAAGTGATAATTATCAAGTGACATAAAATAAATGAAAACACATGATTTGCTTGTTCTAACCAAAATCCATTGGAAAAAATTGTCCCACCATCTTATCAGTTTTGAACTCTCTGTTTTACACACAGATTGAGCAGAAGGCAGGACCAAGGAATGAGAAACCATACATCACTAACCAGATTCATCCTCCAGAGACTTACAGATGACCCCCAGCTGCAAATTCCGATTTTTACATTTCTACTTGTTACCTACATGTTAAGTGTAACTGGAAACCTAACCATTATCATCCTCACATTAGTGGATTCTCACCTTAAAACTGCCATGTACTTTTTTCTCCAAAAATGTCTCCTTCTTAGAAATCTCTTTCACCTCCGCCTGTATTCCTAGATTCTTGTACCGTATATCAACAGGAGATAGGATCATTACCTGTAATTCTTGTGCGTGCCAACTCGTTTTACATACGTCTTTGGAATCAGAGAATTTTTTCTCCTGGCCACCATGTCCTATGACTGCTACATAACCATCAGCAAACACTGGCGTTACATGACCATCATGAACCAGAGAGTCTGCAAGACTTCTGTTCTTGGGTGACAACCTTGTTGGTCATAGTCTCACCACTTAGCTTGGGACTACATCTGTATTTCTGTGACTCTAATGTCATTGACCACTTTGCGTGTGATACCTTCTCCTCAAGATCTCATGCTCAGACACATGATCCATGGATCGAAATAGTTATTATTGGCTTCATGTTGATCCGTATCCTGACTCTCGTATGTGTGGTTTTGTCCTACATGTCCAGCGTCAGAACCATTCTAAGATTCCTCCCTGCCTAGCCAAGAGAAAAGGTCTTTTTCACATGTTCCTCCCACATTACTGTGATTTCCATCACCTATGTCAGCTGTATTTTATATACGTCAGACCTTCATAAAAGAGATGAGATGGTCATTAGTAAGGGGGTGGAATACTCATTACTTCTATCTCTCCATTGTTAAACTCATTGATTTATACTCTGAGAAACAAGCAAGGTAAACCAGCCTTTAATGAATGAGTCCAAAAAAAAAAGTATATCGCTGTCTAAGAACCAGAAAAATGTCATCATCTGCTCCCCTACACATACTTTCTTTAGCCAACTTCATTTTGTCTTTCTGATCTAGCGCTCACCTTCTATCCTGTGTCTATTCTAAACAGAAGTCACTTTTTGCTTCTCCTTTTATAAATCAAAAACATTGAGAATAATACGATTTTTATATTGAGGAAAAGGGCACCAACACAAAGTGTTTAAGAATCACTGGTCTATATATTTGCTACTTCAGGAAGGGCAACAATAGACCAGTATTCACAACCCATGATAATAGGATGGTCCATCTGGAAATTGCAGATGGGTCTAAAATTCATAGAACATAATCACAACATTTTAGAGATAAACAAGATTTCAGAGATCATTTTGTGTAATATTATAATACAAAAAACTCCTTTAAAAAGTTTAGATATCTAGCTATAACTAGGTTTTTTTTTAAGACTGAAATTAATAATAGCTCTTAAGAAGATAAAATTACTTTAGAATATAAATTAAAAGAAGAAATAGTTCTGTGAGTTCAAAAAATATGCAAACTCCTGCAGTCACATTTTAAATAGCAGTTTTTAACTTCCTAGACACATTTTAGAAATGTTACATGTCTGTGAGAGTTATAAAAAGGTTTTTTTTTCCTCCGGATTTATGATCTGGATTTAAGTGTTTTATGATCCGGATTGTGGACAAGATGGACTGTTTTCACATGGAGTTTTTCATGAATATTATACCTAAGAGATTTAAAAAGCAAGTCAGTCATAAAAATACATTTTCTCTTCTTAGATTTGTCTTCACCTATGAAATCTTGCACTGCTGTTGATGAACCCATTTCTCAATATATGTCCCTCTTCAGCTGTCTTTTAAAATTAACCTATGCCTAAAATTTTACCTTTTTATGTTTTATTACTTTTTCTTAGTTCTCATCATTTCAAAATTGTTTATACCCAGAATAATTATGTATTGTTTTCATTCATAACTTACTCCTAAAATGAACAAAGTATCTGAACTTCTCTGGAGAAAGATTTTCTGAGTATCGATGATTTCTGGAATCAAAAGAGGATGATTTATTGTAATTTTGGTATTTCCTGTGTCTTGACCTTCTTTGCTGTTTATTGACCTCAAAATTGTAATAATGTACATTGCATCTGCTCTCGTACAACCAGCGTCTGTTTTTTATTAGTGAATGAAAAGATGTTTTACTAGGAGGCTCTAAGCTAGCAAGAAACATAACAACTGCCAGAGTCCTGCTCCAGCTGGGTTCAGGGTTTCCCAAAGGAGGAAACAGCATCGGTGTTGAAGGAAACACTCGGACAACTGACTCTGGTGTTAGCAGGACAGATGCCGTCTATTGACAGTTAACAATGAGCTTATATACCCTTTTACAGGAAAGTAATTTTACATACCAATGCCTTCTTGAAATCATCATTGTCTCATGATCACTAAAGCAGGCAGTCCTCCTTTATTATTTAAAGCACTTAATCCAACTGTTATCCTTTTAAGCTTAAAAGAACATGCCTACTGCCTAAATCTACTCTACCAAGTTTCAAAAAATCATCAAGTACTAAACTGCTATAGTAATCCAATCTTATATTTTTAATCCTATATGCACTTAATCCAAATACCAGGAAGTAACATAACATTAAAAATGGCCATTCAGGTGTACATAAAATTCCACATTTAAAGCTCAAATAAGCATAATTAGTGCATTGGCATTCTCCTCACAAATGATAATAATCTTCAATCAGAAGGAAAAAAATCTACCAAGTGATTGTCTGCCCACACATGATAATTAAAATGTTCATCTATAATTCCCTGGCAAGGCCAATGAATTCCCTCACATGCATTAAAGTGAGCACCTCCTGACTACGGTAACTTTCTCAACAACAATACTTAATTATGCAATTACATGGTCGAATACTAGGAGGTTGGGGACATGAAAACTTAGGGGGAAACTCATATAAAGTGAAGGTAATTTTCTCACAAATTCCCCTTTGTTTCTGTGCATGGGACGAGGAATGATGTGGGTGGGATTTTGTTTTCCATCTTCAGACTGTACAGAATTTTCTGGCTGCATCAACAACAAAAATAGAAGAAGCAAGGGTTTCAGCTGCCCAGGTTCGCTTTGTGACCCGGGGTCTTCAGCCCCCTGGATTTTGTCAGCAGGCAGGCTTCCATGGCTGGCTCCCAACCAACAACAATAATTAGAAATCCAGACTGAAATGTGACAAAATGATAGCCATAAAGGTGCTTTCCTTTCTGGAAACCAGCTCTTAGCTCATTTTTTCCTCAACTCATTCACTGCTGTATTCAATTTATATAATTAAATAAGAAAAAAACAATGTGCACTTTTGAATTTTATGCCCTTTAATGATAGATTTCTACAATATAAAAACATTATTTATTAACCAAAAAGTGGAATATCAAATCACAAGTAAATATCCGCCTTTAACTTCCACAATAATTCTTTCTCTAGAATGCAAAGCAGGAGTTAATCTAATAGATTATGAATACTTACAGTTTAGAAAATGTTTTTAATAAGAAATTGGAAGAAAAGTAACATTTAAGTTATGACAATGCAAATCCTGTAAACTTTCTACTTCCTTACCCATACCCTTAAATATTAGCTTGAACTTGCACCAGTGCTCAGGAATCTGGGTAGTAAAAACTACAATACATGTGCTAACTACCCCAGATAAAATAATTTCCTGGTATTCCCTCCTCTTATGTTGAAATGGTTTCTACTATTGACACCAGAGAAATACTTTCTTACTTTTTTTATAACTGGTAAATAAAAAAAAATCAATAAACCTGATATGAAAAACTGTGATGTCTAATTCCTGATCAAAACCCTTAATGCCATGCCATAAGAGATAAGACAGACACGTGGGACCTCATCAAACTCAAAAGCTTCTGCAAAGCAAAAGAAACCATCAAGAGAGTTAGGAGACAGCCCAGAGAATGGGAAAAATAATTGCCTAGTGTATGTCTGAGAAAGGCCTATACTCCAGGATCTAACTCAAATGTGATGAAAAGAAAAAAAACAGTTCCATTAAAAAGTGAGCAAAAAACATGAATTGACACTTCTCAAAAGAAGATATATGGGCAACCAACAAAAAAAAAAAGTGCTCAGCCTAACTAATCATCAGAGAAATGTAAATCAAAATCACATTGAGATACCACCTAACCCCATAAGAATGGCCATAAGTAATAAAATAAACAACAGCAGATGCTGGTGGAGGATGCAAAGAAAAAGGAACACTTCTACACAGCTGTTGTGAATGCTAACTAGTACAACCTCTTTGGAAAACAGCGTGGCAATTTCTGAAAGGACTTGACGTTGACCTCCCATATGACCCAGCAATCCCCCAACTGGGAATATACCCAGAAGAATTCAAATCATTCTACAAAAAAGATATCTGCACACTTTTTATTGCAGCACTATTCACAATAGCAAAACATGAAACCACCGTGTTGCCCATTGACACTAGACTGGATTTTTTTAATGTGGTGCATATAAACAGTTGAATATTATGCAGTTGAATATTATGCATAAAGAAGGACAAACATATGAACTTCGTGGCAACTTGGATGGATTTAGAGTTTATCATACTCAGTGATCTATCACAGAAACAAAGAACAGAGCATCACATGTTCTCACTCATAAGCAGACCCTGTACATTTACCATAAAGCTATAAGAAGGGGATTGGCAGTAGTGGGATGCTGCCAGGGTCAGGGTAGGGGGCTGACACAACATCAAAAAGGGTACCTGAAATACTGTGATATTCTCCAACAAAGGAGCAACATTATTGCTAATTGTATGCATTAAAACAGTTGTTTTATCTTTTATTAATTGCATACATAGGGGATCCCTTTTGGGGAAAATACAAAAGGACATTTTTTCTTTAGAACTTATGACCAGAAGACATGCTATATAATGAAATATAATAAAACCAACTTGAAGGGCATATTTTTTTAAGAAATGAAGGGTCAGGATAGTTAAGAAAAAGTAAAAATTGTTAAAAATGTGTTTAAGAATGAAGAAGAAACTGAGCCACTATCACATTTATCTTATTAAAGCATTAACTCTAATTTCAGTTTGACAGTTTAAAATACAATTAAAAATTACCACACTGAAAAATTTTTATTATTTTATCATGTGTTTTAGCATGATCTAGCTGCTCAGTCTGGGACAGATTGCCTCCGTATATAAAATTCAGCACAGGGATAGCAGTTACTCAAAAATCAGAGGAAACATTACTAAGTGAAATGAGATATGTGACTAAATGGTGATTTGAAAGTTATGTTCATGGGTGAGAATTAAGTCCATAGAAACTTGTATTGCCATAAGAAAATAAAAAAGGATGACAGGTAGATATTGCTAAATTTAAGGTACTTCTACCAATACATTACAAAAAATAAATATATTAAAAAGAAGGAATGCCTTGACCCTTGACTTAATATGGTGGGGGGAATAAACTGAAAAGTGGGAAAAAATGTATCACAGTCACACTCATCTACCATAACATAGAACGGAATAACTAGATATGTGCCTGGACCATGAACCTTCAGAAGACACTGTTGAGTAGAGGGGTTATGATGGTTTTGACTCCTGAGTGAAAAGTTCTGGCAGAAAAATAATAGACCTTTCTTTCATAATAATGACATTCTTCCAGGAAAATTATAAGTAGTTATAATAACTGCTAAATAAAACTCCAATTTATTATTACCCGCAAATTTCTATTATATCTAATGCCTCTGATACTGTAGGTCCTTGCTGCAGTTTTTAAAAAGTGGGGGGAGGGGGGCTTAGTAAAATTTAACAAACTTCCATTGATTCTTCATAAACAATTATTATGTGACACTCAAATTTTTTCATGATTAAAAAGTAGGAGTATAAACCAATATAACCTCTGTGAAAAAGTTTGATGATTCCTAAAAGTTCAAAAAAATCAACCTTCCATATGACTCCACAGTCCTCCTACTGGGAAAATACCCAGAAGAACTCAAATGACTCTATGAAAAAGATATCTGCACATGTATGTTTATTGTGGCACTGTTCACAATAGCAAAAACATGGAACCAACCGTGCTGCCCATCTAAAGAGGACTGGATGAAAAAATGTAGTACATATACACAGTGGAATATTATTCAACCATAAAGAAGGACAAAATTATGAACTTCACAGCTACTTGGATGGACTTAGTCTATAATACTGATTTATCACAGAAACAAATAACTTGGTATCACATGTTCTCACCCATAAGTGGACCTTGAACAAGTGTCATAATGCTATAAGAAAAGGATTGGCAGTAGTGGGAAACTGCAGGGGAGTGGGGAGAGATGTGGGATTGGCAGTAATGGGAATATGCCTGGAGGAGGGAGAGAGGGGCACACTTTATCAACAAGGGTACCTGTATAATGAACATTTGTCTACCTAACCCTGAATTGTAACCCACATTTTTAAAATAAAACAAATTTTTTAATTATAGAAACTACTTTTTCTAAATAAAACATAATGAAATTATTATTTTGAGGAATGAATAAAAATATTCAACAACATGTTTTTGATAATTATCTCCTAAATTATTATTGGGTCAAAAAATTATTTAAAAGTTCTACTTCATGCCACAATGTTATCACCAAGAACAAGTATACTTTTTTTACTCTACACTTTATGGTTATTGAAAATAAACACCACAGAATTTAGATTTATAAGAGATTTGAAACAAATCGGTTGAACCCAAATATGATTCTACCTATCTTTGTGATGGCAGTTTCTTGAACAGAAGTATAGCAAAGCAAAACAAAAGAAAAACGTGTACAAACAAGTAACAGCAGCAAAATAAAGCATAGTGATTTCACAGAATTGAAGAGGCAGGGATTATGAATTGCAGAGGCTGAAGCAGTTGTAATATGTGGGCCAGAGTTCTAGAGAGGAGACAGCTGCATGGAAAATACTTCTAAAATATGCATAGGAAAAGTTTTCAGTCTAGAGCTAAAAACCACATTGTCTATGCTTATGATGAAACTCTACAAAGTCTGGCAAAGGAAGGATACAAACAATTCCCAAAAATTGAATAAAAATTTTAAATGTTTTTATGCTAAACAGCAAGAGTGAAATGTTCTCTTAGAACACTAAGGCATTCAGTGAAGATCTCATTAACTTCCCAAAGAAAGCACATGTTAGTAATTTGATAAAAATCCATCTAACATATAGGTTACTCTAGATCAGTTTACAAAACAGAGACTTAAAAACAATCCATAATCAGAAAAAAAAAAAGGATGTTCACTCTCATCACTCCTAGTCAACATTATACTATATAAGTTCTAGCTAATGCAATAACACAAGAAAAGTGAACAAAGAGTATACAAGTTGGGAAGGAATAAATAAAACAATTTTTCTTCACAGATGACTGTCTCTGTAGAAAATTCCAAAGAATCAACAATAAGCCTCCTGGAACTAACAAGAGATTATAGCAAGTCTTCAGGGCACAATGTTACTATTCAAAAGTCAACTGCTTTCTTATGCACCAGAAAAGAATAATTGGAATTTGAAAGAAAGAAAAAAAAAACCATTTAAATAGCACCAAGCATGAAATATTTAGATATAAATCTGAGTGCAAGATTTATATAAAGAAGATAAAATTCTTATGAAAAAAATCAAAGAAAGTGTAAATAAATGGAGATATAGTCCATGTATATGGATAAGAAGAGTCAATATTGTCAAGATGTCCCAACTTGACCTATACATGCAATGCAGTTTTGGTCAAAATCCCAGCAAGTTATTGTGTGGATATTTGCAAACTGATTCTTATGTCTATATGAAAAGGCAAAAGACCCAGAATAGCCAACACATTAGTTTTTTAAAAAAATAAAATAAAATAAAGCTACAGTAATTGAGACAGTGTAGTACTGATGAAAGAATAGACAAATACAGATGCAACAAAACAAGGCAGGCATAGGAGACGCAAACAAATATAAGCAAATGCTCTTGACAAAAGCGCAAAGGCAATTCAGTGAAAAAAAGGATCATCTTTTCAATAACTGGTGCTAGAACAATTGAATGTCCACATGCAAAATAAAATTCAATCTTATATTTTTCACAAAATTTAATGCAAAATGGATTATAAACCTAAATGTAAAACAGAAAACTATAAAAATACTAGAAGGTATAGAAAAAAAATCTAGATCACTTTGGGTTTGGCTATGAGTTTTTGAATACACCAAAATCATAATTCATGAAAGAAAAAAATGATTAGTTGGACTTAAAATTAAAAATTTTGTTGATAGTGCACGGAAGATGACAGCCGAGCCAGTCAGACTACGTAAGTCCCAGTGTGAGTGAATGAGTGCATGGAAAATTTTCCTTACATGCTGATAAGTGGGCATGTAAGTGACTGACTGAATGAGGCTAGGGAGCTAGTGGCCAGGCCTTCCTGGTGTAGCGGCTGGTGTTGCAGCTGCTAGGCTTGGACCCTAGCAATTCCCAGAACATAGAAGTTGAGGGAACAAAACCCTTCCTGGGAAGAAAATGCAGGGAGAAACTGACAAAGTGGGGGATTGTGAGCAAATGGCCAGAGCCCTGGAGCAACAGCTGGTGTTGCACCTTGGTCCCTGGATATTCCCAGCTTGCAGAAGCCAGCAACCTTTTTTTTAATGGACAAAAAAATTTTCCTGTGAAGAAACAGCAGGGAGAGACTACTGTCCCAGGCTCTGCCTCACCACTGCAGCAGGAGAGACTGCCAGCTCCAGGATTTTCCTCACCACTTCAGCACCTGTCCGGGCACTGGCAGCAGGGGCTGCAGAAAGATCCAGAGGCAGAGTCTCATCAAAGAGGACAAGAGAGGCGCCCCACCACCATCTTGAATGTGGGGCAAGAGAGCACTCTGACTTGCTTACCACAGAGCAACAGACCCAATCTCTGTGACTGGAGGATCAACTGCTCAGGAGTTGATCATGACACAGAGGGAATATCCTGAAAGCACAAACTTCAGAGGGACCTGAGGAGTGCTGACTCCCAGGTGCCCCACCCCATCCCAACCCTGATCCAACCATGGGACAAAGGGTATGGACAGAAAAGGACAAAAAGAACTCCAAAGAGATCAGTGGTGAGTCCAGAGTTGACCCAAACCTCCTCATCCCCAGCAATCCTCTGAACATCAGACCCACACAACTGGGCCACAACTGAGAGGGAAAAATCTAGGCGGAACCTGGACAACAGTCACAATAAGAAAACTCCATTCCAGGATAGGCCT
>NW_007247152.1:215235-224808 GCF_000164805.1 Carlito syrichta | reverse complement strand
CACCCCACCATGAGTACATACCTGAGTAAGAGATAATCCCGCACCTTCCCACCTGAGGGAATCTCCCTTACCATAAAAGAGTGAGAGTGGAGGACTGCAGTCCCACCCACCCCCCTTCCTCTCCTCCTTCCCTGCTCCAGATATTAGGGAGAAAGTGAAAGACGTGTAAGTTTTGTAAGAGAGAGCAGATGAGAGGAACAATTACAGATCCTGCCACAAGAAGGCAGGGGTTTTTTTCATTTTTAATTTTAAAAAAATTTTTGCCTGTTTGTTTGTTAGTTCATCTATTTTTAAAATATTTTTTCTATGTGCATGAATGTGCTTCTGAGGGTTTGATCTGCATACCCCCATATTTTTCCTTTTTTTCTTTTCTTCTTATGTTTCTTTCTTCTTTTGTTTGTTGTTTTCTGTTTATGTGTGTATGTGAATAATTAAGTTTTCATCTTTCAATTTTGTTGTTGTTGATGTTTTGTTTTTGTTCCTCTGTTCTTCTGGGTTTTTTATTTTTATTTTTTATTGTTTAAGGTGTATGTTAATATATGTGTGAGGGTTCCATCTGAATTCCTTGTTTTTTCTTTTTCTCTGGTCTTTCTGATTTTCTTCTGCATTCACTTAGTGCTAGGCATGTGTGTGTGTGTTCAGTTTTCATGGTTTTGCATTGTTGTTGTTTGTTTTGTTTAACTTTGTTGTTATTCCAGTTTATTTAGGGTGTGTGTATGTCTGTGTGCACGTGTGTACAATTGTTTTTTGCATTGATTTCTGCTTTGCATCGCCATATAGAGTGGGGAGTGGGTTATAGGGAACACATACCACCAAAAGTGAACATTTTAATTTGCAAGTCATTTCTGAACCCTAACACCACATCCACTACCTTATTCGACTTTCAAAAACTACAAGAGACAGCAAAGCTTTCCAACCACAATCCTATTTCAAAATAGAAAAAATCCTGAGCTCAGATCATGGCAGAATAGAGGGCTGAGCAAACATCAGAATGGAAAGGCTCTCCCACTGACATTGAGTAACAGAACTAAAGAGAAAAACAAGAGATCTGTCACAAATGAGGAAAAACCAAAGGAAGACTGAAGGCAATTTCAAATGTAACAAAGAGAAAACTCCTGAAGAATCATACCTTGGAGCCCAAACAAAGGAAATCACCAACAACTGACCCCAGAATATGATAGGGATTATGGAATGGATGGAGAGAGTGAATAAGACTCAAGAAAGACAAGATGGAACACTGAAAGAAGTTGTAACAGAGATTTTGGCAATAAAACGTTTCATCCAGGAAATAAATAATAAGATGACAAGCGTGGAAAGCAGAATTAATTTAGCTGAAGAAAAAAAAAAATCTCAGAACTTGAAGACCAGAACATGGAATTAATCAATCTGTAAAAAAAAAAAAAATGGAAAGAAGACTCAGAAAGAAAGAACAAAACCTACAAGAGATGTGTGATTATATCAAGAGGCCAAACCTACACCTGATTGGTATCCCAGAAGAAGAAAGGGAAATAGAGAACAACTTGGAGAAAATATTCCAGGAGGTAATCCAAGAAAACTTTCCCCGTCTTACCAGAGATGTGACCAGCCAAGCACAAGAGATACAGAGAACCCCCACAAGACATCAAATGAGAAGAACAACTCCTAGACACATAGTAATTTGCCTAAAAAGAGTAGGCACAAAAGAAAAAATCCTAAAGGCAGCAAGAGAGAAAGGTCAGACTACCTACTGGGGAAAACCAATCAGAATAGCAGCAGACCCATCAGCAGAAACACTACAAGCAAAAAGGGACTGGAGTCCAATATTCAAAGTCCTCAAAGATAAACAATTTCAACCAAGAACTTCCTACCCAGCCAGCTCAGCTTCATCAGTGATAGAAAATCAAAATCCTTAGACATGCAATCCCTAAGAGATTATGAAGCTTCCAGACCAGCCCTACAGGAGACACTTAGAAAGGCATTAAGCTCTATAAGAAAGGGATTGGCAGTAGTGGGAAGCTGCCAGGGGAAGGGGTTGGGATTGGCAGCTGAGGGAAACTGCTAGGGTAGAGGGAGGCATACCTCATCAACAAGAGTACCTGCATAATCAACGTTTGTATATCTAACCCTGAATTGTGTCCCACATCTTTAAAATTGAAAAAAGTAAGATAAATGTCAGAACCTGCAGCTGAGGGTCATCTGCTCAGAGAAATTATGAATCATAGAAAGAGAGAAAATATTTGCAAAATGCCTAATAAAGGACTGGTTTCCAAAATATACAAAGAATTTTAAAAATTCAACAATAAAAACCAAATAACTAAATAGACAAAGATGTGAACAGACACCCATCAAGAAGATATACAAAATAAAAATATATTTATGGGGCGAGTTCCAGTAAGATGGTGATGGCACAGGCGGGACTGTGAGATTCTCCAAAAGTGCGTTCCCATAAAGACTCTTGCATTCCTTCCCCCACCCCCCCTCCCCGCCCACCACTAGTCGCACCTGTCTGAGACCTGGAGACCCTCGGTCCTACGCATGGCCAGCTACAACGGCCTCTCTGTTGCTGCTGCTCCACCCCAGGTGGCCCCAGGCCTTAGTCACATGGAGCTCCCAGCTCCCTCCTTGGCTACACCATCTCACACAGCCCCAAGCCATCTGCTGCTGCCTGTGGAGGCCCTCGGATACCACCTTGTGGAGATCTGGGTTCCCTTGCTGGCTACACTCATCTGCCTGGACTCAGCTGCTACCAGCTCCCTCCCTGTCTGGGCGCCGTGCACAGTCTCAGTCTGTGGCAGCCCATGGAGGCCCTTCATTCCCACCCCTCAGAGCTGTGGAATCCATCCTTTCCTGGGACACCCCACCAGGCCCAAAGCCGCCGCTGCCCATGCAGGCCCCCAGCACCCACACCTCAGAACTCGGCCAGTGCTCGCCCCTCAGAGTTCCAGGTCCCTGCCCTGGGTTCCAGGTCCCCACCCAGCCCCATCTCAACCCACCACCTCCCAGGGAGGCTCTAGGCACCTGCCCCTCAGAGACATCAGCTCCATTCCTGACTGAAGTGCCCTATGGGGGTCCAAAGCTGCTGCCGCAGCACACCACCCACCCTTCAGAGCTCTGTGTCCTCACTCTGGCTGAGGTGCCCAAGCCCATCTCAAGCCACCATTGCCCAGGGTGGCCAGGGCTCCTGCCCCTTGGAACTGCGGGCTCCATCCCTTCCTGGGGCACCTACCAGGCCCATAGCCACAGCTACCCACGCAGGCCCCCATGCCCACGCCTCAGAACTCTGCGTCCCTGCCTGGGCTGAAGCACCCAGCCTCACCTTGAGCCACCACCCTGCATAGGTCCCCAGTGCCCATACCTCAGAGCTTTGGGCCCCTACCTGGACTGTAGCACCAGCCACACCTCAAGCCACCACCCTCATAGAGGACCCCAGCATCCGCACCTGGGCACCTGGGAACTCCAGGCCTACCCAGGTGCTTCCAAACTCCAGGTCCTCACCCTGGTTGAACCACCCAACCCCACCTTGAGCTGCCACAGTCTGCAGAGTCCCTACACGCCCGCCCCTCGGAGCTATTTACTTCCTCCCTGACTGAAGCGCCCCACTTGACCCCAAGCCTCCACCACCCAGGGAGATACAAGGCTCCTTTCCCAAGAGCTCTGGGCTCCCTTGGTGGCCACACCACCCTGCCCCATAGCCACCCTGACCACTATCTGGCCAGCACTGCCCAGCAGTCTCATGCTCCACTTCCCGCAACTCGCCCCTGACTACAGTGGGACCAGAGAACAGATGAAACCCTGTGACCAGGTAGAAACCTGCAGTGACTCACCTACCCTACTCTGCCTGACGTCCAACTTGGGAGCTAAGACCTCATGGTTGTGTAAGGGACAGTACATCTTAAGGAGGTTGGTCAGTTTGTGTGTCTGTATGATATGTCCTAGTTTGTTTGTTGTTGTTGCTGTATTTTGTTTGTTTGATTGTTTGTTTTTATTTTTGTTTTTTCATTTATTAGTGGGTACCTCTGTCTGTTCTTCCTTTTACTATCCTGTCTCCACCTTCCACTTTCCCCTGTCCCTGATCCATTTCTTTCCCTTTTCTTACATCATTTTACTTCCTAGGAGCAAACCAATACCCCGACTTCATAAACAGATTATAAGGCAGTGAGAAGCAGGATCCAAAATATCCATACACCTGTCGGTGGATATTGGGATCTACAGATAAATTTTGAATCACAGGTCCAGGCTCAGTGGCTCAGCCTGTAATCCCAGTGCTTGGGGAGGCCGAGGTGAGTGTATTGCCTGAGCCACAGGTTTGAGACCTGCCTGGGCAACTTGGCAAGACCTCATCATTACAATAAATCAAAAATTAACTGGGTATGGTAGTGCACACCTGTATTTCCAGCTATTTGGAAGGCTGAGGTGGAAGGATCACCGGATCCCGCAGGTCAAGGCAGCAGTGGCCAGGAGCAGCCACTGCACTCCAGTCTGAGTGACAGAGTGAGACTCCAACTCAAAAAAAAAATTTTGAATCACAGCTCCCTCCAAACAAATCTCAAAGCTGCAAAAGGTATAACACTCAACCTACAGTCCAGCCTCAGAATCAAACAAAGCCAGAAGATTCACATAAGGAAGAATAGGAGATTGAGCAAACAGAAGCAAAAAACAACCCTGCCACCCTTGAACAACAGATTTAAAGAAGACAGAGGGAGAGAAAAATAAAAAAAGGAAAAAGTGGGGAGGCAAATATACACAAATGAAGAAAAATCAAAAGAAGAATATAGGTTTCACACAGACCCCTGGGAGATCAGAAATTGAGAAAATAGACTTTGACATGCAAACAATGAAGAGGCCCCAGAATGACTGGTCGCATACTACAAATCCAGACATCAAGATATTAATACAGAGAATAAAAAGAATGGAGGAGAGATAAGAGGAAAATAGGAAGGAGTTGATAAATGAGATAACAGCAGTAAAGAATACTGTGATTGAAATAAATAACAAACTAATAAGCATGGAAAGCAGACTTAGCCAAGCAGAAGACAGAATATCAGAACTTAAAGACCAAAATATAGAACTAAACCAAACTGTCAAAAACATAGAAAAGAAGCTTAAAAAGACAGAACAAAACCTTCAAGAGATGAGCAATTACTTCAAGAGAACAAACCTAAGAGTAATTGGCCTTCCTAAGGCAGAAAGAGAGACAGAGACCACCCCGGAACAAACTTATTCAAGAAAACTTCCCTCACCTCATTAATAATGTGGAAATTCAAATACAAGAAATTCAGAGAAGCCCAGCAACACAACAAATGAGAAGACCAACTCCTAGGCACATAATAATCCACCTGAACAAAGTAGATATAAAAGAAAAAATTCTAAAAGCAGCAAGAGAAAAAGGTCAGACTACCTACCAGGGATGACCAATCAGAATAGCAGCAGATTTACCTACAGAAACCCTTCAGGCTAGGAGAGCATGGAATCCAATATTCAAAGTTCTCAAAGATAAACAATTTCAACCAAAAATAACCTACTCAGCCAAGCTAAGCTTCATCAGTGAGGGAGAATTAAAATCTTTTCCAGGCATCCAATCCCTAGGAATTTATGCTGCCTCCACACCAACCCTACAAGAAACTCTTAAGAAAATATTAAACACAGAAGAAAAGGGAAAAAGAACAACAATGTTCTTCACAAGAGTGCAGGAAAAAGATTGAAAACACACATGAACCAACCCAAAAAACCAAAAGAAAAACAAGAAACAAACAAGTACAGCAACAACTCTATAAGAACATCATGACAAAAATAAACCCTCAGATTTCAGTAATTAGCCTGAATGTGAATGGACTAAATGCACCACTGAAAAGACACAGAATGACAAAATGGATAAAATATCATAAGACAACAATATATTGTCAAGAGACTCATCTCACCAGAAAGGACACTCACAGACTCAAAGTAAGAGGATGGGAAACAAATTTTCAGGCGAATGGAACACAAAAGAAAGCTGGAGTTGCGAGCTTAATCTCAGGCAAAATACCCTTTAAGCTATCAAAAATCAAAAAAGATGAAGAAGGTCACTATATAATGATAAAAGGTTCAATCTATCAACAAGAAATATCCATCCTAAACATATATACACCTAATATAGGATCACCAATGTTCATAAAGCAGCTTCTGGACAAACTTTAAAAAGAGATTGACTCTAACACTATCATAGCAGGGGAGGTTACTACCCCACTCACAATCCTGGACAGATCATCAAGACAAAAAATCAACAAAGACATCCAGAACCTCAATGAGACACTTGGACAAATGAACTTAATTGATACTTGCAGAACACTCCAACCAAAAGCCACAGAATATACATTTGACTCACCACCACATGGAACGTACTCCAAGATCGACCACATCTTTGGCCATAAATCAAACATAAACAAATTTCATAAGATTGAAATCTTGCCATGCACCTTTTCACACCACAGTGAAATAAAAATAAATATCAACACCAACAAAATTTCCCCAAAACACAAAGACATGGTCACTAAACAGCATGATGCTGCAAACTGACTGGGTCAACACAGAAATCAAAGAAGAAATTGAAAGATCCCTGGAAACAAGTGAAAATGAAGAAATATTTTACCAAAACCTCTGGGATGCCATGAAATTGGCTTTCATAGGAGAATTTATATCTCTACGAGCACACATTAAGAAAATGGAAAGATCACAAATGGAGAGCCTAACAAATCACCTAAGGGAGTTGGAAAGAGAAGACCACCAAAACCCCAATTTTAGCAGAAGAATCCAAATTACAAAAATAAGAGCACAAATACAGGACATGTCATAGAAAACATCAACAAAACGAAAAGCTGGCTCTTTGAAAGAATTAACAAGATTGATGGGCCACTAGCCAGATTGACCAAGAAAAAGAGAGAAAAAGCCCAAATAAACACAATCAGAAATACAAAAGATCAAATCACAACTGACCCTGAAGAAATACAAAAGATTATCAGAGATTACTATATACACCTATATGGAAATAAACTTGATAACCTAGATGAAATGGAAGACGTTCTGACATCACACAACCTACCCAAGTTGAAGCAAGAAGACACTGAGACACTGAATAGACCAATAAAAACCCAGGAAATTGACACTGTCATACAAAAACTACCTACAAAAAAGGCCCTGGACCAGATGGATATCCAGAATTCTGCAAAACATACAAGGAAGAGCTGATACCAGTCCTATTGAAAGTATTCCTGGCAATTGAGAAAGACAGAATTCTCCCCAAATCATTTTATGAAACTAACATTACACTGATATCCAAACCGGGTAAAGATACAACAAAGAAAGAGAACTACAGGCCAATATCCCTTATGAACATAGGTGCAAAAATCCTCAACAAAATTCTAGCAAACTGGATCCAAAAGCAATCTCAAAAATCATCCACCATGACCAAGTAGGCTACATCCCCAGGATACGGGGCTGGTTCAACATTCGCAAGACCATAAATGTCATTAAATACATCAACAGGTGTAAAAACAAGAACCACATGATTATCTTATTAGATGCAGAAAAGGCTTTTGATAAAATTCAGCATCGCTTCTTGATAAAAACCCTCAAACACTGAGGCATAAAAGGAACATACCTCAAAATAGTAAGTGCCATGTATGACAAACCCACAGCTAACATATTGCTAAATAGACAGAAACTAGAAACGTTTCCCCTGAAAACTGGAACAAGACAAGGCTGCCCACTCTCACCCCTCTTGTTCAATATTGTGTTGGAAGTCCTAGCCCAGGTAATTAGACAAGAGACGAAAATCAGGGGTATCCAAATATGAAAAGAGGATGTCAAGTTATCCCTTTTTGCTGATGATATGATCCTATACCTTGAAAATTCAAGAGAATCTGTCAAAAACCTGCTGACACTGATAAAGGACTTTGGCAAAGTCTCAGGGTACAAAATAAATGTATAAAAGTCAGTTACATTCCTATATAACAACAACATGCAGGCAGAGACCCAAATAAAAAGCACAATCCCATTTACAATAGCCACACAAAAATGAAATACCTTGGCATCTTCCTAACCAGAGAAGTGAAAGACCTTTACAAGGAGAATTACAAAACACTGCTCAAAGAAATCCAAGAAGACACAAATAAGTGGGAAAATATCTCATGCTCATGGATAGGAAGAATCAACATTGTTAAGATGTCCATCCTACTAAAGGCAATCTACAGATTCAAAACAATACCCATTAAAGTACCAACATCAATCTTCTCAGACCTGGAAATGACAATACAGAAATTCATATGGAAACATAAATGACCACAAATAGCCAAAACAAGAGAAACAAAGCAGGAGGTATCACACTTCCAGACTTCAAACTCTAGTATAAAGCTACAGTAATCAAAACAGCTTGGTATTGGTATAAAAACAGGCACATAGACCAATGGAACAGGATAGAGATTCTGGAAGCTAAGCCTCAATTCCTCAACCAATTCATCTTTGACAAAGCCTCCAACAAAAACTACTGGGGAGAGGAAAACCTATTCAGTAAACGGTGCTGAGAAAACTGGCTGACCACATGCAGAAGACTGAAACAGGACCCCTACCTATCACCATACATAAAAATTAACTCTAAATGGATCAAATACCTAAACATAAAAACTCAAAATATAAGAACCTTAGAAAACACAGGAGACACCCGTATGGAAATTGGAACTAGCAACAAATTCCTATCCAGAACCCAAAAGGCCAATACCTTAAGAAATAAGATAGACAAGTGGCACCTCATCAAATTCACAAGCTTCTGCAAAGCAAAAGAAACCATCAAGAGAGCAGGGAGACACCCCACAGAATGGAAAATAATATTTGTCAACTGTATATCTGACAAAGGCCTAACATCTAGGATCTACAAGGAACTCAAAAGCACCAAAGGGGGGGGGGAAAACAGCCCCTTTAAAAAGTAGGCAAAAGATATGAATGGACACTTCTCAAAAGAAGATATACGGGCAGCCAACAGACACATGAAAAAGTGCTCAGCCTCATTCACCATCAGAGAAATGCAAATCAAAACCACACTGAGATACCACCTAATCCCTGTAAGAATGACCATCATTAATAAAACAAACAACAACAGATGCTGGAGAGGATGTGGAGAAAAAGGAACGCTTCTACACTGCTGGTGGGAATGCAAACTTGTACAACCTGTCTGGTAAACAGTCTGGAGATTTCTGAAAGAACTAGAAATTGACTTTCCATATGACCCAGCAATTCCCCTATTGGGAATATACCCAGAGGAACTCAAATTATTCTACGAAAAAGATACCTGCACACATATGTTTGTGGCAGCTCTATTCACTATAGCAAAAACATGGAACCAACCATCAAAGCTGGACTGGATAAAAAAATGTGGTACATATACACAATGGAATATTATGCAGTCATAAAGAAGGACAAATATATGGACTTTGCAGCAAATTGGATGGATTTGGAGTCTATCACACTCAGTGATTTACCATAGAAGCAAAGAACTGAGTTCCATATGTTCTCACTCATAAGGTGACCTTGAACAATTACAATGCTATAAGAAAGCGATTGGCA
>NW_007247152.1:193986-214770 GCF_000164805.1 Carlito syrichta | reverse complement strand
GTAGTATTCCATCATGTATATGTACCACATTTTTTTAATCCAGTCCTCTTTTGATGGGCAGCATTGTTGCTTCCAGTTTCTTGCTATTGTGAACAATGCTGCGATAAACATACGTGTGCAGGTGTCTTTTTTATAGAGTGATTTGAGTTCTTCAGGATATATCCCCAGTAGGGGGATTGTAGGGTCATATGAGAGGTTGATATTTAGAGCTTTTAGGAATTGTGAAAATTTGGAGCAACTGGAACTCTAGCTAGTTGTAAGAGAAAATGCAAAATGGTACAGACAATTTGTATGAGAATTTGACCATTTCTCATAAGACTAAATATACTCTTGCCATATGATTCAGCAATTACACTAGAAAGGCTAGCAATCAAAAACAATGTAACAGAAATAAAGAATGACTTTGATGACTTTGATGAGCCCATCAATAACTGGACACTGCTGAGGACTGAGTCAGTTAGCTTGCAGAAATGTCAATAGAAGATTTCAAAACTGAAGTGAAAACAGAAAAAAAAATTAAAAAGACAGACTATCCAAGAATTGTTGGACAATTGCAAAAGATTCAATATTCTTAATGGGAACACAAGAAAGCAGAGAAAGAGAAAGGAAAAGAAGAAAAACAATGACAGAATTTCCCAAAATTAATGACAAACACCAAACCACAAATCCAGGAAGCTCACAGAACAACAAGCAGGATAAATACCAAAAAATCTACACCTGGGCATATCATATTCAAACTAAAGACAAAGATGAGAAAATTTTGATAGAAACTATGGAAAGAGAGAAAGCCTTAAGTGTAAAGGAGTAAGGATATGAATAAATTCTCCTCAAAAAGCACGTAAACAAGAAGACAGTGGGATGAAACACTTAAAGTGTTGGGGGAAAAAAACCACTTGCCTAGAATTCTGTACCCAGTGAAACTATCTTTAAATGTGAAGAAATACTTTCTCAAACAAACAAAAATCAAGGAAATTTGGTGCAAGTAAACCTGTCTTGCAGAAAATACTTTTAAAAATTCTTCAGAAAGAAGGAAAATTATATTAAGTCAGAAACTCAGGTCAACAAAATGAAATGATTATCATTAAAGAAGCAATAAATAAAGGTAAAGCAAAACCTTTTCTTTTTCTTATTTTAATTAATTTAACAGATAACAGTGTGTCCAAAAGAAAAGCAGTAACAGTGTAATTGGAAAAAATGTTCAACTTCACTAAGCAACAGAGAAATGCAAATCAAAACTACAATGAGATACTATCTCATCTCACACCAGCCACAACGGCAATTGTTAAGTCAAAAAACAACAGATGTTGTAAGCTTTCAGAGAAAAGGGAATGCTCATACATTGTTGATGGGATTGTAAACTAGTTCAGCCACTGTTGAAAGCAGTTTGGAGATTTTCCAAAGAACTAAAAATGATTTGCCATTAGATCCAACAATCCCACAACTGGGTATATTCCCAAAGAAGCATAATTCATTTTACCAAAAATGACACAGCACTATTTTCAATAGCAAAGACATGGGACCAACCTTGGTGCCCATCAACAGTGGATTGGATAAAGAAAAGGTGGTGCATATACACCATGGAATATGATACTGTTATAAAAAAATAACAAAATCTTGTCTTTTGCTGCAACATGGATGTGGCTGGAGGCTGTTATTCTAAGTGAATTAACAGAAACAGAAAACTGAATACTATATGTTCTCCCTTATAAATGGGAACTAACCACTGGCATGCATGGATATAAAGATGGGGGGAAACACTGGGGACTCACTAAGAGAGGAAGTAGGAAGAATAAGGGCTGAAAACCCACCCATTGAGCACTATGCTCACTACCTGAGTGATGAGCTCCATCAGAGCCCAAACCTCACCATCATAAAGTTTACCCATGTAACAAGGTGACATACATACTCCTTGAATCTAAAAAAAAAAATTAGTCATCCCTTACACTCCCTGCCTACTTATCTTTTCTATTTATTATATGTCCTGTGGCAGTAGAATGTAGGCTATGAGGGCAGGGGTTTTAGTCTATTTTGTTCATTGCTATAGTAAGTGCTTAATGAATATTTGTTGAATAAAAAAAATTTATCTGCAACATATATAGCAGTCAAGGTATTGAAATAATACAGATAGAAATAACATAATACACACAGAAATAACAATATACATAGAAATAATATAATACATAGAAATAATAACAATTCAGAGATAAGATAGACAAGTAGGACTTCATCCAACTGACAAGCTTCTGCAAAGCCAAGAAAACCATTGAGAGAGCAGGGAGACAGACCACAGACTGGGAAAAAATATTTGCCAACTGAATATCTGACAAAAGTCTGACATCTAGGGTCTTCAAGGAGCTCAATCGTGCCAAATAGAAAAAAACATACAGCCTCATTACAAAGTGGGCACAAGATATGAATAGACCCTTCACAAAAAGAAGATATACTAGCAACCCACAGACACATGAAAAAATGCTCAGCCTCACTAGTCACCAAAAAAAAAATGCGAATTAAAACCAAATTGAGATACCAAACTCCATTCAGGATGGCCATCATCAATAACTCAAAAAACAACAGATACTGGAGAAGATACAGCAAAAAGGGAACACTTCTACACTGTTGGTGGGAGTGTAAACTAGTACAGCCTCTGTGGAAAACAGTGTGGCAATTCCTAAAACATCTAAAAATCAACCTCACATATGACCCCGCAATCTCCCCACTGGGAATATACCCAGAAGAAGTCAAATCACTCTGTGAAAAAGATAGTAGCACACACATGTTTATTGCAGCATTATTCACAATAGCAAAAACATGGAACCATCCATGCTGCCTATCAAGAGGACTGGATTTTTAAAAATGTGGTACATATACATGATGAAATATTATGCAGCCATAAAGAAGGACAAAAATTATGAACTCTGCAGCAACTTTGATGGACTTAGAATCTATAATATTGAGTGACCTATCACAGGAACAAATAACCGAGTATCACATGTTCTCACCCATAAGCAGACCTTTAACAACTATGCAATACTATAAGGAAGGGATTGGCAGTAGTGGTAAACTGCCAGGGGAGGGCGGGTGCAGGATTGGCAGTTGTAGGAAACTGCCAGGGGACGTGGGAGCACAACTTATCAACAAGAGTACCTGCATAATGAACATTTGTATACCTAACCCTGAATTGTACCCTACATGCTTAAAATAAAATAAAAAAGATTTAAACTCAACTATAAGAAAGAATATTAACATCTCGATTGGTAACGTACAACCCTGGTGGGGGATGTTGATAGTAGGGGACAGAGCCATTACTTACAATGCTTGTGTATGCCAACTCTTTTTTACAAACCTGTTTGGAGTAGTAGAATTTTTTCTCCTGGCCACGATGTCTTATGATTGATATGTAGCCATCTGCAAACCCCTGCATTACACGACCATTATGAACCACGGAGTCTGCAAAAGACTTATCTTCTGTTGTTGGATGACTACATTGTTGATCATCTTCCCACCACTTAGCTTGGGACTGGACCTAGAATTCTGTGACTCTAACATCATTGACCACTTTGTCTGTGATGCTAATCCTATCCTGAAGATCTCATGCTCAGACACATGGTTCATAGAGTAGATGGTTATTTTGTGCTCCGTGTTGATCTTCATCATGACTCTCGTATGTGTGGTTTTGTCCTACATGTACATCATCAGGACCATTCTAAGACTCCCCTCAGCTCAGCAAAGGACAAAAGCCTTTTCCACCTGTTCTTCCCACATCATTGTGGTCTCCATCACCTATGGAAGCTGCATCTTTGTCTATATCAAACCTTCGGCAAAAGATGAAATGGCCATTAATAAGAGAGTGTCAATACTCACTTCTTCTGTTTCCCCCATGTTAAACCCATTTATTTATACTCTGAGGAACAAACAAGTGAAACAAGCCTTTAATGACTTAGTCAAAAGGTGTATACTGCTCCCAAGGAACTAGGGAAATGTTGAAGTCAACATACCTAAGCATTTTCTTAAGTGTCTATCTCATTTTGTGTCTCCTTGATCTAGGTTGGGTCTTATATTCTCGTACTGGTCTGAAAATGTTATCCCTTGCCTCTCCTTATAGACCAAGCTCTTTGAGAATGATAATCTTTATTGTTAAAAATGATATTTGTTATTTCAGGAAATTGAAGCATAATCTCACCCTCATACTTTCCTCACCAATGCCCAAAGGATTTGGGGATTTATCATCAAATATTGATGCAATGATGCACATCACTTCTCTAAAACAAACCTATTCAAATAAAAAGATAAATAATATGAAGTATCAATATCATTTCTAAGCAGTAAGAAGAAAAATTTTCACTCTCCCAAAGTATACTATAAAATAAGAAATATATTTAATATATTGTAAAACAAGTGTAAAGATATAGGACCCTCAAAAAGGATTTTTTTTGTTGTACCACAACTTGTATATTTCACATGGATGAAACATTAGTAACATTTACAGTATCTTAAGATAAATGGCCTTTGAATGGGAGCTTCCTTTCCAGTACTTTGAGGTCTACAAGACGTATCTAGAAAAGTTAACTACTGTGGAAAATGAAGACTGCGTCAATCAAACTGGAGGAGGCCCAGGCCCGCGGTCCGCTATGAGTAATTGCTGTGACACTATCTCTCGGGCAGCTGGGGAGCTTTACATTCTCCTGGGACATCGTGAGGTGTCACAGCTCCTGCAGGACAACCTTGATCCTATACGAGTTCTGCCACTTTGCTAGCACTGCTACGGCTCTGGGGTCCACCATTCCATTAGACCTATTAACTCCATTCATGCTAATTTCAGTTACACATTTTACAAAGGGTTAGGTGCTTCTGGGTATGTAGGCCTACCTTCTCTTTTAAGGCTGTATATTCAGTTTTCACAAATTGTTCTTGGAGGCCCAGTGATCATCGCTGTCCATCTTTTAAGTGTCACAGCTTTGTCATCTTCTAGATCCCGGCTAACTGTGCCATCTCCTACTGCTTTCTGGCCTTCTTCGAGTTCTTCCAACAGTCAGAAATTTCGAGAGACTTATATACTTCCAGTCCCATTGAGGTTGCCATCTTGCATCTCTGTCACTCCAAAAAAAGAATGTACTAATGAAGAAACTTTAAAATAATAAGATTTAACTTTCCTGTCAAAATATGTTTTTAAATTTCTGAATGAAACAGAATGAAAGCCAAAGTTTGCTGAAAATCTATAATGCCAATAACCCTGAAAATAATCAGTATTATATGACTATTCTTATAGTCATAATTTACATGTATAGAAATCAAGTTTAGGAAAGTAAACTGTTTTTAACAAGTGGTTTAGCTAGAATTTAAAGTCAGTTTTACTTCATTCAAAAAGATCTGGCTTTTTCTAGTACGTGGAACTGCTTCAAGGACCATCCCAAAAAATGCCTACCAGTACTAAAATTGAGCAAGATTTAGATCATAAACATTGTATAAAAACAAAAGTAAATGTAGTGTATTCACTTTTAGAAATTTACTACTGTGGAAAATGAAGACTGTGGAAAATAAAAATTAGACTGCTAATGCAATGTTAAGAAAATATTAATTATTATAACTGGATAATCTGCTATATAAGCTAATTTTTTTCAACAACAAAAATATTGAATCACAACATGGATACAGAACATATTGATGCAATGTGAGGAGAGATCTCCTCCAAAGTCATCCTTTCCAAAGTCTACAAAAGGGAGTGTGAGAGAAGGCATCTCCTCCTTCACCAGGACCCACACCCCCACCCAAAGCCCCCAGGATTCCTCCTCCCCGGGGTGACCTCCATCATCTTTCCTCCATGCATGGAGCCCCTCACCCTTGCTGGCAGATTCTCATGACACTACCTGTAGAGTTTCTGGATTTGAGCTGTTTGAGGTATCACTCCCCCAAGACCTGATTCTGATGACTCTTATGAGGGATAACCGTCTCCCCTCCAGTGTTTCACCATGACCTCAGCCTTGCTGGATCAGATCAGGTTCTCTCTCCCCCGCCCCTTCTCTCTCCTCTCACCCTCCCCCTGTCCTTCTCTCCTTCCCTTTCCCTCTCCTTCCCTCTCTTCCTCTCTCTCCCTCTCCCTCTCTCTCCCCTCCCTCTCTCCCCTCTCTCTCGCTCCCTCCCTCTCTCCCATGAAGGAATAGAAAGAGGTGAAGGATAAGGTGAAGACCCAGAAATAGGAGGTAGTTTCCTTGACATTTTTTCCAGTGAGAGCTCTATTTACTTGTCCAAATGAGTACGAATGAGGAACTGAGATGTGCCCAGACATACTCCAGCATTTACCTCACACCCACTCCTTGCACACTCCCATGTCTGAATGTCCATTATGAAACGTGTATGAGTAGGTCCTACCAACCAGGAAAAGGGTTCTAGTTTCTAGTTTCTGAGTGATCATGGGGAAAGGCAAAGAAAAGAAATGGGCTATAATATTAGTCCCTATTATCGGGATACTAGATCTGTGCCCTTCTTAGACAAAGATTGTTCAAAGGGCTATGATAGAGTCAGGAGGTGGTGTGGGGGTCCAGCCCCTGCCAAGGGTGTGAGATTTCCTGAAGGAGGGACGAATAGGTGAAAGATGAAAATAATATACTCAGACACCTGCTTCCTGAACAGATGACCATTTAATGTTAGTTAACTGAAAGCTTTTATACCATTCATAAAGAGGCAAGACAAAGAAAATTATTTCACGTACATATATGCTTTAAAAGTTACCGCCATCTAGCAGTCTAGAAGCAACAAACAAGCCAAGAACACTATCTACTTTTAGTTAATGAGTCTTTATCATAAAGCCAAAAATGATAGTTTTAATTCAAAGTCCCGAATTACAGTCCTTGGAATGTCTCAAGAAAGTTTCCAGGTGCACAGTTCTCCATCCAGCAGGAGTTTTTCTCTCTTGGGCTTCTATGACCTTCAAAGCTTCGTAATCACCTTTCTTGTCCAGGTGTCTTCATTACTTTTCTCTTATCCTGCAGTGTTTATTTCTAAAGAGAACTCAAAAGAAGCTTTTAGTGATGTTTCCCAGGCCCCAAAGGTTGCTTTCTGTCTTTAGTTAATTTATCATAAAAGTATCCAATTAGTATATTATGAATTCAGTGAAAACCCACTCTATAAACGTCAACTTAGAATTTTAACTTTTGAATTAAGTAAAAACCTTAACAATTAATCTTTATCCTAAGTCTGTGAAGACAGTGTTATAAATCCCCTACGTAACTCCTAGATAAGTGTTAGAACTTATAATGAATTAATAATGAACTTACTATAAACTTGTGCTTCTAAAAAACCTTATGTCTAAACACTAAACTGCATAATCCTAAATCAAATAAGGAGTGAATATACTTATATCATATTTACTCAAGCAATATCTAGTAACTTATAACCAAGTGAAAGAAAGCATTCTTGATGTGCTTCAGAGTTTAACCATTGCATATGTTAGAAAAGGTCAAACGGCACAGTGGGAAATGGAAAAATGAACCATGACATTTCCAGGTTAGCTGTGAGTACTTCACATAAACATGCTATTTTCTTCTTCCATGACTGCACAGAATTCTTCGGCCGTACCAAACAGCAAAGACGGAAGACAAAAGGGCCTCAGCTTCCCGGGCTCGCCCTGCGACCTGGGGTCTTCGGCCCACCAGGACCCTGTCAGTCAGGTGGACCTCCAAGGCTGGCTCCCAACAAGGTGGGGGCCTAGAAGAGTGGTTCTGAAACAGAAATTGGGAAAATGGGAAGAAGTCAATGCCCCCGTCAATTTTTTTTTTTTTGAGTTGGAGTCTCACTCTGTTGTCCAGACTGGAGTGCAGTGGCATGCTCCTGGCCACCGCAGCCTCAACCTACTGGGCTCCGGTGATCCTTCTGCCTCAGCCTTCCAAGTAGCTGGAAGTACAGGCGTGCACTACTACGCCCAGCTAATTTTTGATTTATTGGTAAAGATGAGGTCTTGCCAATTGCCCAGGCGGGTCTCGAACCCACAGTCTCAGGCAATCCACTCACCTCAGCCTCCCAAAGGCATGAGATTACAGGCTGAGCCACCAAGCCTGGCACCTCCTGTCATTTTTACTACATTTTTCAAAGTGCTTTCACATCATTTATATCACTGCATGAATACACGTGATTAGAGAAGAGAAGTTCTATCCATTTTACCAATGAAGACACTAAAGACCAGAGAGGAAACTATTACAGGCTAGTGGTGGATTACAAAGGAGATGGGACTAGAACTTAGGAGAACAGGAGAGGGCAGGCAAGCAGGAGCACAAAATGGTGACCAGCAACATTATGTCCTCCTACCACTGTAGCCAGGATTCTGTAGAGGTTCTTCAGAGCAGAACTTTATTTTTTTGTAGCTAACCTCTTGATTCCTGTGGTCCCTTGGTTGCATGTCATACTCTTAACTGGAGCCAGAAATAAAGGGCCAAAGCTGGTCGGATGATCATCTAATCCGGAGTCCTAATTATTAGATTTGGACTTTCTTGCCCACTACCTGAGATGCCTAACTTCGTATCCAATGATTAAGGGGACTACTGCAACCTCCTTCTTTCTTTTGTCTGATGTAGCAGCCCTCTATGCTTAACAATTCTGGTTTCTTTGGTTACCATCTAAATCATAACCCATTTTGGTCCCCTATTTGCTCCTGTGCTTTTATTACCATAATATTCTGAATTTTCTCCCTTGACCCAACACATTTTTTCTCTCAAACTTCACAAAACTTTCAATTTCTCTCTAGAAGGCCAGCCATATGATGGGCAAAATTCCCTAATGCCTCAGACCTCTTCCTTATTGACAGTTCCTTGCATCTCCTGGCTTTCACTATAACCTGATTTCCCTTGAGAACATTGCTTTCCTTGTATCTCCAGTAGAGACTACTCATTCTCCCAAACTCTAAAGTACTTTAGGGTGAAAGTATAAGTTATAGATTCTCTTTGCTACTTCTGATTTCTTGAAAACCATTATATCTCTATCTTTTTGTTGTTGTTTGTTTCAATAGTTTTAGGGGTACAAATTGGATTTGGTTATATGGACACATTGTATAGTCGCAAAGGACCCTAGGCTTCTAATGTGTCCATTACCCTCACTAGTGCATATTGTACCTGATAGGTGATTTTTCATCTTTTCTGCTTTCCCACCCTCCCCTTTTCTAGTCTCCAATTTCTATTGCGCCATTCCATGTGTTTTTGCAGATCCTTCTCTTAGCTCCCACTTATAAATGAGAACAGACAGCATTTGTTTTTCCATTTCTGCATTACTTCATTTATGATAAGAGTCTCCAATTCCATCCAAGTTGCTACAAAAGACATTATTTCATTCTCTCTTATGGCTGAATAATATTCTATGCTGCATATGTATATATATATATATACATTTTCATTATCCACTGATCAGTTGATGGGTATTTAGGTTGATTCCACATCTTTACAATTGTGAATTGTGCTGTGATAAACACATGAGCACAGGTGTCTTTGTTTGTACAATGACTTCTGTTCCTTTGGGTAGATACCAAGTAGTGGGACTGCTGGAATGAATGGTAGATCTACTTTTCGTTCATTGATAAATCTCCATATCTTTTTCCATACAGGTTGTTTTAATTTACACTCCTGCCAGCAGTATACAAGTGTTTCCTTTTCACCAAATCTGTGCCAACATTCTTTCTTTTTTTTTTAAATAACGGTCATTCTGAATATCATAAGGTGGTATTGTGCTGTGGTGTTAATATGTATTTCCCTGGTGACTAGATATGTTGAGCATTTTTTCATTTCTCTTGGTCATCTGTGTATCTTCTTTTGAGAGATGTCTGTTCATGTTGTTTGCTTTTAATGAGATTATTTGCTTTTAGTTTCTTGTTTTTGTTTTACTGATTTGTTTTGTTCTTGCTGATTTGTTTATGTTCTTTGCTAGAGGTCTGTCAATTTTATTATTTGGTTTGCATCTATGTTCATCAGGGATATTATAGTGTGGGCTATTAGTCCATTGTTTAATATGCACTTTGCAAATATCTTCTCCTATTCCATGGATTGCCCATTTGCTCTGTTGATTTTTTTTTTACTGTACAGAAGAGTTTTAGTTTAGCTAAGTCTCATTTGTTTTTGTTTTTGTTCCATTTGCTTTTAGGGTTTTAGCCATAAATTATCTGTGCAGCCAATGTCCAGAAGAGTTTTTCCTAATTTTTCTTCTAGGATTTTTATGGTTTCAAGTCTGACATTTAAGTCTTTAATCCCTCGTGAGTTACTTTTTGTATATGGTGAGAGATTGGAATCAAATTTTATTTTCTATCTGTGGCTATTCAATTTTCCCAGAACCATTTGTTGAATAGGGAGTCCCTTGCCCAATACATATCTTTTCTGCTTTGTCAAAAATCAGTGGGTTGTAGATATTTGCGTCTATTTCTGGACTGGATTCTCTCTTCTGTTCCTTTGGTCCATGTGACTGCTCTTGTGCAAGTACTATGCTGTTTTGGTTACTACAGTCTTGCAATCTAATTTGAAGGCAGGAAATGTGATGCTTCCAACTTTGTTCTTTTTGTTTAGGATTGGTTTGGCTATTTTGGCTCTTAATTGGTTCCACATGAATTTTAGGGTTGTTTGTTCTAATTCTGTGAAAAATGATGTTAGTTTGATAGGGATTCTGTTGACTCTATGGGTTACTTTGGATAATATGGTCATTTTAACAATCATTTTAACAATAGTTTCTTCCAATCCACAAGTATGGGCTGTTTTTCTATTTGTTTGTGTCCTCTGCAATTTCTTTCATCAGTTTTTGTAGTTCTCCTTGTAGAGATCTTTCACTTGCTTTGTTAAATACGTTTGCAGGTATTTTAATTTTTTGGCAGCTATTGTAAATGGCACTGAGTTATTGATATTATTATCAACTTGGTCATTATTGGTGCCAAGCAATGCTACTGGTTTGTGTGTTTTAATTTTGTAACCTAAGACTTTACTGAGTTTATCAAGTTCAAGGGTCTTTTAGAGGAGTTTTTAGGATTTTTCTGGGTATAACACCATATCATTGGCAAAAAAAATGGATAGTTTTATTTCTTCTTTTCCTAATTGGATACTCTTAATTTCTTTCTCTTGTCTTATTGCTCTGGGTAGAACTTCCAGTACTATGCTGAATATAAGTGGTGAAAGTGGGCATCCTTGCCTTGTTCCAGTTTTGAGGGGGGAATGCTTTCAAAAATGATGCTGGCTGTGGGTTTATTACATACAGCATTTATTATTTTGAGATATGCTCCTTCTAGTCATATTTTGCTGAGGGTTTTCATCATAAAGAGATGCTGAATTTTAATGAATGATTGTTCTGTGTCTGTTGAAAGGATTATATAATTTTTGTGGTTAATTCTGTTTGTGTGGTGGATCACCTTTATTGACTCATGTAAGATGAACTATCCTTGCATCCCTGGAATAAAACCCATTTGATTGTGGTGGATTGTTATTAATTTTTTGTTGTGGTTTTAAATTCAGTTTGCTCGTATTGTCTTGAGGATTCTTGCATCTGTGTTAATCAGGGATATTGATCTGTAGTGTTCTTTTCATTGTGCCTTTTCTTGGCTTTGGTATCAAGGTGACATTAGCTTTGTAGAGTAAGTTAGGAAGAATTTCCTCTCTTTTGGTCTTATGGAATAGTTTCAGTAGGATTGGTGCCAGTTCTTCTTTGAAACTCTGAGAGAATTCAGTTGCGAATCTGTCAGGTCCTGGACCTTTTTATTGGGAGACTTTTAATTACAGATTCAATCTTGCTACTCATTATTGGTCTCTGTTCAGACTTTCTATTTCTTTCTGATTCAATGTTGGGAGGGTTGTATGTCTCCAGTTATTTATCCATTTCCTCTAGATAATCTAGTCTATTTGCATAGAGATGTTCCTAATATTCTCAGATGATCTTTTGTATTCTGTGATATCAGTTGAAATGTCTCCATTTTTATTTCTGATTGGCTAATTTGAAACTTCTCTCTTCTTGTCTTAATCTAGCCAGTGGTCTATCAATTCTGTTCACTTTTCAAAGAATTAAATTTTTGTTTCATTGATCTTTTGTAAATTTTTTTGTTTCTATTTTGTTTAGTTCTGCTCTGATCTTTATTATTTATTTTCTTCTGCTAGCTGTAAATTTGGTTTGTTCCTGTTTTTCTAGTTTTTCAGGCATGATGTTAGGTTGTCAGTACATGATCTTTCAGTCTTTTTGATGTAGCCTTGAAGTATTGTAAATTTTCCTCTGAGTACAGCCTTGACAGTATCTCAGAGATTTTGACAACTTGTGTTGCTGTTATCATTCATTTTGAGGAATTTTTTAATTTTCATCTTGATTTCATCATTGACCCAAAGATCATTCAGGAGCAGATTCAATTCTCCTGTGTTGGGTTTTTTTGTTTGGTTGAGTTTTGTCTTTTTTGTTTGTTTTGGGGTTTGAGACATTTTTCTTGGAGTTGATACCTAGTTTTATTCCACTGTAGTCTGAGAAGATGCTTGAAATTATTTTGATTTTCTTGAACTTAATGAGACTTGTTTTGTGGCCTAGCATATGGTCTCTCTTGGAGAATGTTCTGTGTGCTGATGAGAAAATGTATATTCTGTAGTTTGGGGCATCCATAGATGTCTACCAGGTACATTTGCTCTGGAGTCCAGTTAAATTCTAATGTTTCTTTGTTTACTCTTTGACTTGATGATCTGTCTATTGCCATCAGTAAAGGGTTGAAGTTCCCACTTGTTGTCTCTTTTCTTAGTTCTAATAGTATTTTTTTATAAGGCTGGGAGTTCTGGTGTTGGGTGCATGTATAGTACTTAAACAGTTACATCTTCTCATTGGATTTATCCTTTTATCATTATAGTATGACCTTCTTTTCCTTTGTTCACTGTTGTTAAAAGTCTGTTTAATCTTATATGAGAAAAGCTGCCCTGTTCATTTTTTGTTTCCATTTTCATGGAAAATTTTTTCCTACCCATCTACCTTGAGTCTGTAGGCATCTTGTATGTTGAGTGGGTAGGTTCCTTGAAGGCAAACGTTATTTGTTTTGTGATTTTTGTTCATCTTACCAATCTATACCTTTCAAGTAGGACATTGAGACCATTTACATTCAGGGTTAGTAAGGATATGTAAGGTACTATTCCATTCATTATTTTTATTGTTACCTGGTTGCTTTGTTTTTCCCATTGTGTTGGTGTTCTATAAGCCCTGTGAGCTTTATAATTTCCAGTATTTTTCTACCTTTTCTTTCAATGTTTAAATTTCCTTTGCACATTTATTGTAGAGCCAGTCTCGTGGTGACTAATTTCCTTATTGTTTGTTTGACTGTGAAAGACCTTACTTCTCCTTTATTTATGAAACTTAATTTTCAGGGATACAACATTCTTGGTAGGCAGGAATTCTGTTTGAGAAGATTGAAGATAGGACCCCAATCCCTTCTGTCTTATAGGGTTTCTGCAAAGTCTGCTGTTGGTCTGATAGATTTGCCTTTGTAAGTTATTTTATGTTTTTTCTCTCACTGCTCTCAAAATTCTTTCCTCCACATTGACTGTCTCTGGGGAACATCCCAAGAATCAACAATAAACCTCCTGGAACTAACAAGAGATTATAGCAAGGCTTCTGGGCACAATATTAATATTCAAAAGTCAACTGCTTTCTTATGCACCAGAAAAAAATAATTGGAATTTGAAAGTAAGAAAAAATACCATTTAAATAGCACCAAGTATGAACTACTTAGGTATAGATCTAACTGAGTGCAAGATTTATATAAGGAAAATAAAATTCTTACCAAAAAAAATCAAAGAAAGCTTAAGTAAATGGAAATACAGTTCATGTATATGGATAAGAAGAGTCAATATTGTCAAGATTTCCCAGCTTGACCTATACATGCCATGCAGTTTTGGTCAAAATCCCAGCAAGTTATTGTGTGTATATTGGCAAACTGATTCTATGTTGATATGAAAAGGCAATAGACCCAGAATAACCAATGCATTACTTTTTTTAATAAAAGAATAAAGCTACAGTAATTGAGACAGTGGACAGTGTAGTACTGATGAAAGAATAGACAAATATCAATGGAACAGAACAAGGAAGGCAGAAGGAGATGCAAACAACTATAATCAAACACTCTTGACAAACGTGCAAAGGCAATTCAGTGAAAAAAGCATCATCTTTTCAATAACTGGTGCTAGAACAACTGAATGTCCACATGCAAAATAAAGCTCAATCTTATATTTTTCACAAAATTTAATGCAAAATGGATTATAAACCTAAATGTAAAACAGAAAACTATAAAAATACTAGAAGGTAACATAGAAAAAAATCTAGATCACTTTGAGTTTGGCTGAGTTTTTGAATACATCAAAATCACAATCCATGAAAGAAAAAAATGATTAGTTGGACTTAATTAAAATTAAAAATTTTATTGATAGTGCATTAAAGATGGCAGCTGAGCTGATCAGACTATGTGAGTCCCAGTGTGAGTGAGTAGGTGAATAGAAAATTTTGTGTACATGCTGGTGAGTGGGCGTATGAGTGGCTAACTGAGTGAGGTTAGGGAGCTAGTGGCCTGGCCTTCCTGGTGTAGCAGCTGCTGGGCTTGGACCCTAGCAATTCCCAGAACACAGAAGTTGAGGGTCATTTTTTTTAATCAGAAAAAACCTTTCCTGGGAAGAAAATGCAGAGAGAGACTGACGAAGTGGGGTATTGCGAGCAAGTGGCCAGCGCCCTGGTGCAAAGGCTGGTGCTACGGCTTGATTCCAACTCACAGAAGCCAGCACCATTTTTTTAATTGGACAAAAGTTTTCATGTGAAGAAGCAGCAGGGAGCGACTACTGTCCCAGGCTCTGACTCACCACTGCACAGGAGAGACTGCCAGCTCCAGGATTTTCCTCACCACTTCAGCACCTGGCCAGGCACTGGCAACAGGGGCTACAGAGGGAGCCCAGAGGAAGAGTCTCACCAAAGAGGACAAGAGAGACACCCCCCCCACACACAATCTTGATGGTAGGGCAGGAGAGTACTCTGACTTGCTTACCAAAGAGCAATGGACCTGATCTCGGTGACTGGAGGATCAACTGCTTGGGTTGATCATGACTCAGAGGGAATATCTTGAAAGCACAGACTTCAGAGGGACCTGATGAGTGCTGAGTCCCAGGCACAACTACCCCCACTCCCCACCCTGAAAAACCGTGGGACAATGGGTGTGGCTAGAAAAGGACAAAAAGAACTCCAAAGAGATCAGTGGTGAGTCCAGGGTTGACGCAAACTCCATCATCCCCAGCAATCCTCTGAACGTCAGACCCACACAGCTGAACCACAACTGAGAGGGAGAAATCCAGGTGGAACCTGGACATCAGTCACAGTAGGAGAACACCATTCCAGGATAAGCCTGACTGGGTCATCCCCTCTTCTGCGAGTATATACTTGGGGAAGAGATAATCCCGCACCTTCCCACCTGAGGGAACCTCCCTTACCATACAAGAGTGGGAGTGGAGGACTGCAGCCCCACCCACCCCCTGCCCCTCCTCCTTCCCTGCTCCTGATATTGGAGAGAGAGTGAAAGACGTGTAAGCTCTGTAAGAGAGAGCAAATGAGAGGAACAATTACAGAGCCTGCCACAAAAGACAGGGGTTTTTTTAATTTTTAATTTTTTTAATTTTTAAAAATTTTTTGTCTGTTTGTTAGTTCATCTATTTTTAAAATATTTTTCCTTTGTGCATGAAGGTGCTTGTGACGGTTTGATCTGCATCCCCCCACCATCTTTTTTTCTTTTTCTTTTCTTATGTTTCTTTCTTCTTTTGTTTGTTGTTTTCTATGTGTGTATGTGAATCATTGAGGATTCATCTTACAATTTTGTTGTTTGTTTGTCTTTGCTCTTTTGTTCTTCTGGGGTTTTTTTTATTTTTTATAGTTTAAGGTGTGTGTCAATATATGTGTGAGGATTCAATCTGAATCCCTTGCGCTTTCTTTTTTTTTCTGCTTTTTCTGATTTTCTTCTGCATTTACTTTGTGCCAGGCGTGTGTGTGAGTGTGTGTGTTCAGATTTCTTGATTTTTTATTGTTGTTGTTAGTGTTGATTTACTTTGTTGTTCTACCAGTTTATTTAGGGTGTGTGTATGTCTGTGTGCATGTGTGTTCAATTGTTTTTTGTGTTGGTTTCTGCTTTGCATCATCCTATAGAGTGGTGGTGGGGAGTAGGTCTTAGGGAACACATACCACAATCAGTGAACATTGTAATTTGCAAGTCATTTCTGAACCCTAATGCCACATCCACTACCTAGTTTGACTTTCAAAAACTACAAGAGACAGCAAAATTTTCCACCCACAATCCTATTTCAAAATAGAAAAAATCCAGAGCCCAGATCAGGGAAGAATAGAGGGTTAAGCAAACAGAATGGAAAGCCTCTCCCACTGACACTGAATAATAGAACTAAAGAGAAAAACAAGAGATCTGTCACAAATGAGGAAAAACCAAAGGAAGACCACAGCCAATTTCAAATGTAAGTAAGAGAAAACTCCTGAAAAACCAGACCTTGGAGCCCAAAGAAAAGAAATCACCAATAACTGGCCCCAGAATATGACAGGGATTATGGAATGGATGGAGAGAGTGAATAACACTCAAGAAAGACAAGATGCAACACTGAAAGAACTTGCAACAGAGATTTTGTCAATAAATTATTACATCCAGGAAATAAATAACAAGCATAGAAAGCAGAATTAATAGAGCTCAGGAAAAAAATCTCAAAACTTGAAGACCAAAACATGGAATTAACCTGATCTGTAAAATAAATGGAAAGAAGACTCAGAAAAAAGAACAAACCCTACAAAACATGTGTGATTATATCAAGAGGCCAAAACTACACCTGATTGGTATCCCAGAAGAAGAAAGGGAAATGGAGAACAACTTGGAGCAAGTATTCCAGGAGGTAAACCAAGAACGCTTTCCCCATCTCACTGGAGATGTGACCAGCCAAGCACAGAGATACAGAGAACCCCCACAAAGGTCAGACTACCTACTAGGGGAAAACAATCAGAATAGCAGCAGACCTATCAGCAGAAACACTACAAGCAAAAAGGGACTGGAGTCTAATATTCAAAGACCTCAAAGATTAAACAATCTCAACCAAGAATTTCCTACCCAGTCAAGCTCAGCTTCATCACTGATGGAAAATTAAAATCTCTTCCCAAAGAGATTACCCAGTTTCCAGACCAGCCCTACAGGAGATATTTCTAAAAGTATTAAGCACTATAAGAAAGGGATTGCTAATTGTGGGAAACTGCCAGAGAAGAGGTTGGGATTGGTAATTGAGGGAAACTTCTAGGAGAGATGGGGGCACACCTCATCAACATGTGTACCTGCATAATCAGCGTTTGTATACCTAAAACTATATTGTACCCCCACATCTTTAAAATTAAAAAAAGAAAGATAAATGTCAGAACCTACAGCTGAGGGTCATCTGTTAAGAGAAATTACGAATCATAGAAAGAGAGAAAATATTTGCAAAACACTTACCTAATAAAGGACTGGTTTCCAAAATATACAAAGAACTTTAAAAATTCAACAACAAAAACCAAATAACTAAATGGACAAAGATGTGGACACCCAGAAAAAGATACACAAATTGAAAATAAATTTCTGGTGAGATGATCAACATTCTAAGTAATTAAAATCAAAAATGAGATATCCTACACACCTTTTTAAAAGCCAAAACACTGACAATACTAAATTCTTGTGAAAATTTGGAGCAACTGGAACTCTCACTAGTTGTAAGAGGAAATGCAAAATGGCACAGACAATTTGTAAGATAATTTGACTGCATCTCATAAGACTTAATGTACTCTTGCCATATGATTCAGCAATTACACTAGGAAGGCTAGCAATCAAAAACATTGTAACAGAAATGAAGAATTACTTTGATGAGCCCATCAATAACTGGACACTGCTAAGAACTGAATCAGTTAGCTTGAAGAAGTGCCAATAGAAGTTTTCAAAACTGAAGCGCAAACAGAAAAAAAAATTAAAAAGACAGACTATCCAAGAATTGTTGGACAATTGCAAGAGATTCAACATATTCTTAATGGGAATACAAGAAAGCAAAGAAAGAGAAAGGAAAACAAGAAAAACAATGACAGAATTTCCCAAAATTAATGACAAACACCAACCACAAATCCAGGAAGCTCACAGAAAAACAAGCAGGATAAATACCAAAAAATCTACACCTAGGCATATCATATTTAAACTAAGGACAAATGCAAGAAAATTTTGAAACTATGGAAAGAGGGAAAGCCTTAACTATAAAGGAGTAAGGATATGAACACATTCTCCTCAGAAAGCAGGTAAACAAGAAGAGAGTGGGATGAAACACTTAAAATGTTAGGGAAAAAACCACTTGCCTAGAATTCTGTACCCAGTGAAACTATCCTTCAAATGTGAAGACTACTTTCTAAACAAAAAAAAAAAAATCAAGGAAATTTGGTGCAAGTAGACCTGTCTTACAAAAAATACTTTTAAAAACTCTTCAGAAAAAAGAAAAATTATATTAAGTCAGAAACTCCAGTCAACAAAATGAAACAATTATAATTAAAGAAGCAATAAATAAAGGTAAAGCAAAACACTTATTTTTCTTATTTTAATTAATTAAACAGATAACAATGTGTTCAAAAGAAAAATAGTAACAATGTAATTGGAAAAAATGGTCAACTTCACTAAGCAACAGAGAAATGCAAATCAAAACTACAATGAGATACAAACTCATCCCACACCTGCCAGGATGGCAAGGTTACAGAGGAAAGGGAATGCTCATAAATTGTTGATGGGAATGTAGACTAGTTAAACCACTGTAGAAAGCAGTTTGGAGATTTTCCGAAGAACTAAAAATAGATTTATTGGAGAGTCCCAGTAAGATGGTGACGGCATAGGTGGACTTGTGAGATTCTCTGAACGTGAGCTCCCAAAAAGACTCTTACTTTTCTTCCCCCACCCACCGCCAGCCACACTGGTCCGAGGTCTGGGGACCTTTGGTCCCACACAGGGCCAGATATTGCCACACTGGCTGCTACTGCTCCACTATATGTGACTCCTGCCTGCGGGTGTCCTGGGTCTTGGCTCCCTCCCTGGCTACATTGTCTCATCCAGCACCCAGCACCAAGCTGCCAGTCACCCAGGGTGCCACTCTGGGCGCCCGCCCCTCAGATATACCAGTCCCATTTCTGGCTGAAGCACCCTGTGAGGGACTTCAGGCCAATCTCACTGCCCACTGCCTGCCCTTTGGAGCTGTGGAGCTGTGGAACTCTGGGCCTACCCCGGCAGAAGCACTCAGCCTGCGATCCCATGCTTGTGTAAGGGACCAGCATATCTTAAGGAGGTGCTGACTGGAGGCTCTCAGCTCCAGAGGAGGGAACTCCTGAGCCCTTCCTCCACCCCAGCCTGCTGGTGGCACCCCGGATCCAGCTCCCAGTGTGCAGCTGATCCCCAGTGCCTCCCACTCCAGCACAGTCCATCACAGTGGAACACACAGGGACCCAGACAAGCAGAGAGAAAAGATTTGTGAAAGTGAAGCTGCCACCTCGGCCATTCTCCAGGCAGAGATTTGCATTGCCCTGCCCACCAATCAACAGCCTCCACCTTGGTTCCTAAGGTAACATTGCTAAACAGGAGACAAACCCCTTCCGCTGCTGAATCAGACAAAGGCAATATTGCAGACCTCCCAGGCAGCAGGCTAAAAAAAACAAACCCAAGCTGCCAGTAAATCTAGCTGCCTGCAAGGAAAACAAAGGAGAGAGGCTGGGGATCAGAGCTGAAGAGACACTCAGGAAAGATTCCAGAGCTAGTCTGGTCTCTGATTTTGACTTTTGATTTTATCATTTTGACTGTTTTTTTTTTTTTTTTGCCACTTTTGTTCATTTTCTGACTTACACTATCTGTTTCATGATTTTATTGGTCTGTCTCTGTGTAGCTACCAGTATCCTTTAGGGAATTTGGCTCACATGTTTTTTTCATTTCTCTCTGGCCTTGTGTCTCTTTTTCACCTGTTAGGTGGTATGTATGTCTGTTTTCCCTCTCACTCTCCTCTTTTTCTAACTTCCTATTGACCCCCTTTTCCTCCATTATTTTCCTCTTTTGTACCTCCTGATCCAGGGACCAAACCTACATACCACTGCACAGACAGATTATAAGGCAGTGGGAAATAGGTTCTAGTGTGCACATACACCTGTGGGTGGATGCTGGAATCAGCATATAGATTCTGAATCACAGCCTCCCCCTCAATTAAACATCAAAACTGCAATAAGTACAGCCCACAGCCCACACTCCAACCTCAAAAGTGAACAAAGTCAGAAGGCCCTCATAAGGAAGAACAGAAAATTGCACAAGTGGAACAAAAGCAACCCCACCTTCCCTGAAAAACAGAATTAAAGAAGGGGAGGGAAAGGGGAAGAGATAGAAAAATCTACACAAATGAAGAAAAACCAAAAGAAGAATATGGGTCTCTCCCAGACCCCTGGAAGAGCAGACAGTGAGAAAACTGACTTCGGAATGCAAACAATGAAGAACCCTCAGAATGACTGGTCTCAAACTACAAATCTACATATGAAGACATTAATGGAGAGATTAAAAAGAATTGAGGAAAGGCAAGAAGAAACTAGGAAGGAGCTGATATCTGCGATAACTGTAATAAAGAATACTGTAAATGAAATAGATAACAAACTGATAAGCATGGAAAGCAGAATACCCACGCAGAAGAAAGAATCTCAGAGCTTGAGGACCAAAATGTAGAACTAACCCAAACTCTTAAAAACACAGAAAACAAGCTCAAAAAGACA
>NW_007247152.1:192443-193446 GCF_000164805.1 Carlito syrichta | reverse complement strand
GAAGAAAAGGAAAAAAGAACAACATTCTTCACAAGAGTACAGGAAAAAGAATAAAATACACATGAACCAACCCCAAAACCAAAAGAAAGAAAAAAACCAAGTGGAAGAACAACAACTCTATAAGAACTCTATGATAGGGACGAACTCTAACATGTCAATAATTAGCCTGAATGTGAATGGACTAAATGCACCACTGAAAAGACATAGGATGCCAAAATGGATAAAATATCACCAGGCAACAATATACTGCCTTTTAGAGACCCATCTCACTAGAAAGGACATGCACAGACTCAAAGTAAGAGGATGGGAAACAAATTTTCAGGCGAATGGAACAAAAAGAAAGGAGGAGTCGCGATCCTAATTTCAGACAAAATACCATTTAAGCTATCAAAAATTAAAAAAGATACAGAGGGCCACTACATAATGATAAAAGGTTCACTCCATCAACAAGAAATATCTATCCTAAACATATATGCACCCAATATAGGTGCACCAACTTTCATAAAGCAGCTTCTAGGGAAACTAAAGAAAGATATTGACTCTAACACCATCATAACTGGGGAGTTTAATACCCCACTCACAGCCCTAGACAGGTCATCAAGACAAAAAATCACCAATGAGATCTGGAACCTCAATACGACTATTGATCAAATGGACTTAATTGATACCTACAGAACACTCCATTCAAAAACCACAGAATATACATTCTACTCATCATCGCATGGAACATATTCTAAGATCAACCACATAATTGGCCATAAATCAAGCATAAGCAAATTTAAAATGACCGAAATATTACCATGCACCTTCTCGGATCACAGTGGAATAAAAATAAACATAAACACCAACAAGGTCCCCCCCAAAACCCACAAAGACATGGACACTAAACAGCATAATGCTAAACAACTCCTGGGTCAATGATGAAATCAAAACAGAGATCAAAATATACCTGGAAACATGAAAATGAAGAAACATCTTACCAAAATCTCTGGGCTGCTATAAA
>NW_007247152.1:177571-191978 GCF_000164805.1 Carlito syrichta | reverse complement strand
ACAAAATATGAAGTCACATCTGACCCTGAAGAATACAAAAGATCATTAGAGACTACTATTTACACTTGTATGAAAACAAACTTGAAAACCTCAAGGAAATGGAGGACTTTTCTGTCATCACACAACCTGCCTAGGTTGAAACAAGAAGAAATTGAGACCCTAAATAGACCAATAACAATCAAGGAAATTGACTACATAATAAGAAAACTACCTACCAAAAAAGCCCTGGACTAGATGGCTTTCCAGAAGAATTCTACAAGACATTTAAGGAGGAGCTGATTCCAATCCTACTGAAGGTATTTCAGGCAATTGAGAAAGATGGAACTCTCCCCAAATCATTTTATGAGGCTAACATCACATTGATACCCAAGCCAGGAAAAGACCCAACAAAGAAAGAGAACTACAGGTCAATATCTTTGATGAACATAGATGCTAAAATTCTCAACAAGATCCTAGCAAACCAGATACAACAACACATCTCAAAAATCATCCATCATGACCAAGTAGGCTTCATACCTGGGATGCAAGGCTAGTTCAACATTCGTAAAACCATAAATGTAATTAAACACATCAACAGATGTCAAAACAAAAACCACATGATTATATCATTAGATGCAGAAAAAGCTTTTGATAAAATCCAGCACCCCTTCTTGATAAAAACCCTCGAACATCTAGGCATATGGAGAATATACCTCAAAATAGTAAAAGTCATCTACGAGAAACTCACAGCCAGCAAACTCCTAAATGGACAAAAATTGGAACCATTTCCCCTGAAAACTGGAACAAGACAAGGATGCCCACTCTCACCCCTCCTGTTGAATATAGTATTGGAAGTCCTGTCTAGAGCAATCAGAGAAGAGAAGGCAATCAGCGGTATGCAAATAGGAAAAGAGGAAGTCAAGTTATCTCTCTTTGCAGATGACAGGATTGTGTAACTTGAAAACCCAAGAGAATCTGTCAAAAACCTCCTTACACTGATAAAGGCCTTCAGCAAAGTCTCAAGATATAAAATAAATGTACAAAGACAATCGCATTTCTTTACACCAATAATAAACCAACAGAAACCCAAATAAAAACACAATGCCTTTCACAGTAGCCACACAAAAAATGAAATACCTTGGTATCTTCCTAACCAGAAATGTGAAAGACCTTTACAATGAAAACTACAAAAGTCTGCTCAAAGAAATCAAAGATGACACAAACAAGTGGAAAAATATTCCATACTCATGGGTTGGAAGAATCAACATTGTGAAGATGTCCATCTTACCTAAGGCAATCTACAGATTCAATGTAATATCCATTAAATTACCAGCAACATTCTTCTCAGACCTAGAAAAAACAATGCAGGAATTCATATGGAAACACAAATGACCAAGAATAGCCAGAACAATCCTCAGCAAAAAAAAACAAAGCAGGCGATATCACATTACCAGACTTCAAACTTTACTATAATGCTACAATCATCAAAACAGCTTGGGACTGGTATAGGAATAGGCATAGAGATCAATGGAATAGAATTGAGATTCCAGAAACGAAATCTCAATTTCTCAACCAACTCATCTTGGACAAGCCTCCACCACCTACCACTGGGGAGAGGAGAACCTATTCAGTAAATGGTGCTGGGAAAACTGGCTGACCACAAGCAGAAGATTGAAGCAGGACCCTATCTGTCCTCATACATAAAAATTAACTCCAAATGGATCAGAGACCTAAATGTAAAGCCTCAAACCATAAGAACCTTAGAAAATGAAGGAAATACCCTCATGGAAATCGGAACTGGCATCCAATTCCTGAACAAAACTCGAAACTCACAGGTCATAAGAGAGAAGCTACACAAGTGGGACCTTATTAAACTGAAAAGCTTCTGCAAAGCCAAAGAAACCATCAAGAGAGCAGGAAGACAGCCTACAGACTGGGAAAAAGTATTTGCCAACTCCAGGTCTGACAAAGGCTTAACATCTTGGATCTATAAGGAACTCAAACGTGCTGAAAAGAAAAAACAAACAACCCTATTATAAAATGGGCAAAAGATATGAACAGACACTTCACAAAGGAAGATATCCGAGCAGCCAACAGACACATGAAGAAATGTTCAACCTCACTAATCATCATGGAGATGCAAATCAAAACCACACTGAGATACAACCTAACTCCAGTCAGAATGGCAATTATCAACAACTCAAAAAAATAACAGTTCCTGGAGAGGGTGTGGTGAAAAGGGAACACTTCTACACTGTTGGTGGGAGTGTAAACTAGTGCAACCTCTGTGGAAAGCAGTGTAGCAATTCCTAAAAGTTCTAAATATCAACCTCTCATATGACCCTGCAATCTCCCTAATGGGAATATACCATGAAGAACTCAAACGACTCTATCAAAAAGATACCTGCACACTAATGTTTATTGCAGCATTGTTCACAATAGCAAGAACCTGGAAACAACCATGCTGCCCATCAAAAGAGGACTGGATTTTTAAAATGTGGTACATATACACGATGGACTACTACGCAGCCATAAAAAAGAACAAAATCATGAATTTTGCAGCAACCTGGATGGAACTAGAGTCTATAATACTGAGGTACCTCTCACAGAAACAAAGATCTGAGTATCACATGTTCTCACTCATATAGTGGACCTTGATCATCCAACGTATTACCATAAGAAAATGACTGATAGTGGTGGGAAACTATTGGGGGGGAGGGGAAGGGAAATGTGATTAATGGTAGTAAACATCTGTCTGGGGACTGGGAGACACCTTTTATCAACAAGGGTGCCTGAAGAAAGCATATTTGTATGCCTAACCCTTAACTGTACCTCACAATATCATAATAAAAAAATATTGATTATGTAATCATTTTTTAAAAATAGATTTACCATTGTATCCAGTAATCCCACAACTGAGTATATTCCCAAAGGAGCACAATTTATTTTACCGAAAATGACACCTGCACTTATGTTTATCACAGCACTATTTTCAACAGCAAAGACATGGGACCAACCTAGGTGTCCATCAGTGGTGCATTGGATAAAGAAAATGTGGTGCGTATACACCATGGAATACAATGCAACCATAACAAAGAACAAAATCTTGTCTTTTGCAGCAACATGGATGCAGCTGGAGGCTGTTATTCTACATGAATTAACAGAAATAGAAAACTGAATTAAATATCTTCTCCCTTATAAATGGGAGCTAACCACTGGTATGCACGGATACAAAGATGGGGGAAAAAGGCACTGGGAACTCGCTAAGATGGGAAGTAGGAAGCTCCATTACAAAGTGGGCAAAAGATAAGAATAGACCCTTTATAAAAGAAGGCATACTAGCAGATACATGAAAAAATGCTCAGCCTCACTTGTCATCAAAGAAATGCAAATTAAAACCACACTGAGATACCACCTAACTCCCTTCAGGATGGCCATCATCAATAACTCAAAAAACAACAGTTGCTGGAGAAGATACAGTGAAAAGGGAGAACTTCTACACTGACTCTATGGAAAACAGTGTGGCAATTCCTAAAACATCTAAAAATCTACCTCCCATACGACCCCGCAATCTCCCTACTGGGAATATGCCCAGAGGAACTCAAATCACTCTGTGAAAAAGATAACAGCACACATATGTTTATTGCAGCATTATTCACAATAGCAAAAACGTGGAACCAACTGTGCTGCTCATCAAAAGAGGACTGGATAAAAAAAAGTGGTACATATGCATGATGGAATATTATGCAGCCAAGGGAGGACAAAAATTATGAACTCTACAGCAACTTCGATGGCCTTACAGGCTATAATATTGAGTGATCTATCACAGAAACGAAAAACCGAGTATCACATGTTCTCACCCTTAAGCGGACCTTGAACAACTATCGCAATACTATAAGAAAGGGATTGACAGTAGTGGGAAATTGCTAGGGGAGGTGGGGGCACACCTCATCAACAAGAGTACCTGCATAATGAACATTTGTATACCTAACCCTGGATTGTACCCCACGTTAAAAATTTTAAAAATTTGTTTAACTCAACTATAAGTAAGAATATTAACAACCCCATTGGTAATGTACCATACTGGTGGGGGATGTTGATGGGAGGGGGAGGTTATGCATGTGTGACAGTAGGATACGTGAGAAATCTCTGTACTTTCAGTTTGCTACTATAACCCTAAAAATGATTTAAAATATAAAGTGTACTTTTTTTAAAAAAAAGGAATAATAGCAATTGTGTCCACTATTAAAATGGTACAAGAGCATTCCCACAAACAAGACTTTGTTGTACAATGTTTTAACATTTTAGAACCTTCTGTGTAATTCTACTGATAAGATATACTCTAGGTTGACAAAAATATTTTTGTATCATTGTTGATAGTTGATTTACAATTTGTAATAAAAATTATACAATCACATATTCTATTTTAGATAGTCATTTTTTGTAATAATGAAACAATTTTTTTTTTTTGAGTTGGAGTCTCACTCTGTCACCCAGACTGGAGTGCAGTGGCCACTCCCAGTCACTGCAGCCTCAACCTGCTGGGCTCCGGCGATCCTTCCGCCTCAGCCTTCCGAGTAGCCGTAATTACAGGCGCGCACTACCACGCCCAGTTAATTTTTTGATTTTATTGTATTTTTATTTGCAAAGTTTTAACTGATAAGATTGATTTCAAATTCTGATGAAATGATCCAAAAAGAAATATTATGCAGCTTTCCAAATGATTATTCACATTTATAATTATTGGCCAGAAAGGAGTTTAAGTTTTTAAGTATTAAAGGAACTTAAAAATAACGTATAAAAAATGCCTTCATATTTTTGAATATACCAGTTAATCACTTTACATAGGAAATTTCTGAAAGGATTTATTATTAAGAACAATATTAGGTATGTAATATTGAAAATGGTATTAACCTGAAAGTTAATCTCTACCTTAATTTAAGTTTGTTTACAATAAATAGCAATTATTTAAGATTTAATAAATGTTAAAGGAGAAATCAATTCATGTATTTTGTTAGTGCCTGTAAATGTTATCGAACAAAAGGAAGAAAAGGTAATCTTGCTCTTTATTATTTGATTTTTATTTTTGATAAATGACCTGTGTTACTGTGGGATCTTTAATTCTCTGAGGACACTATCCCCTCCGCTGCATGTTTTAGGATTTGTGCCAAATGTTCATTACACAAAAGATTCATAAATAGCTTCAGAATTTAATTCACAAAAGACTCTTAATTATTCACGTGGATTCATGTTTCGCAAATAAAACAAATGTCAATCTGGTTATTGTAAAAATATCTTCTCATTTTGCCTAGGAAGCCTGAATATCACATATTTCCAGACCAGAAATTGCTCCTGATATTCTCCCAGATTTTTGAACAGGAACTTACTTTTAAATTCAAACAAAAAGTTTGGTAGGAAAGTCATTACCACACTGTAGAAATGAGAAGATCAGATAAATTAATGCCAGCCCAGAACTGCATGTGAGGTGAGTATGGATCCTTGAGCAAGAGTGGCCAGGAGTTCCACATATGGGCCTGTGCAAACATATTCTACTTCATCCTTCTAATCTGCAGAATGTTCAGGGACAAATAAGCAACTGAAACCATCATGTCTATAGTAGCTGAGAGACTTGGAGGATCATTTTCTCTTAGAAGAATTTGTTACATTTTATGAAAATTAAAAAGATGTGAATAGTTAATTGAATAGTGGTTAAAAAAAAAAAAAGTACTCCTAACTTAGAAATGATTAGTACATTGATATGGCTTGGTTTGGGCATCAAAAAATAACAGGTCATCTAAAGACAGATAAAATGAGAGACTTTGAGAATCGGTCCTAAATTATGAATTATGTATTGGTATAATTAAGATTCCTGCACTCTTTAAAATATTCAGTTTTCTGATAAATATTTACAAGGTATGACCTGGAAATACCAAATTCTAAAAAAAAAAAAAGTTCATTTTTCTAAAAAGACAAAAGAAATAAACAGAATCAGTCAAGTGACAATGTCAACTTCTTTTTCAAGATATTTATGGCAACCTCTTAGGGTCCCCTCCCACTGTGGGAGCTTTTCTGTCCTCTCAATGAATTCTGCTTTCAAAAAAAAGATATTTAGGAACAAGAACATGGCCCAACCAAGCATCCAAGGATTGAAGAAACAGAGGTAGGTAGTCAGTATACATAATCAGTTCTATATCTTGAGTCTGTTATCCTATTAATTCATGTAGTTTAATTACTTAATTAATTGTTCATCTTTTAATTCATGGATCATTACTTGTATGGTATTCACATTCTTGAGAGTTCTCAACAGAACTTCTTAAGACAATAAACCAAGGTCAGTCTTTCCCTTGGCTAAGGGAGGCTGTAAATCTGGGAGACTTACTATGGAAAATGGACATATGGTGGATAGAAACTATATCCCACTTCTCGAGGAAAGAAAAGTAACCTTTTAAAGTAAAAGTAAATCTTTTAATATTTTAAAGTAATCAAGTGAAATGTTCACAGAGCCAACTAATTGGAGTTTCTGTAAGAAATGGAGGATTTTTGTTTTTTGGTTTTTTCAATTTATTAGTGGCCTTCAATAAGACTGGAGAGTGAAATGATCTGAACAGATATTAGTGTAGTTAGTTGGTGTTAGCCAAGGAGCAACCAAAGGGGAGCTATTGGTCCAAATCTAGAAGCTAAGAGTTCTCAAAAATTTTTTTTAATATGTTCGTGGCAGTTGTGTTGAGGAAGCATAAGTGAAAACCACAAAAAGAAAGTTGTTTCTCTGACAAACATAGTGATAAGTCGGTTTACACTTTTTTACCTTAATGCAGGTATTTCACACACATTCATCTATCCCTATGCCCATGTCAGGAATCACCTCGGATAAGTGTATGTCATATGTGAAATGTGGTGGCTGGTGTCTCACATCCTCACAACTTAATTCTGTTTACCTGGAGCATCTTTTTTCTGCTTGGTTTCAAGGGGTGTACATTTCAAATACCTACACAGTTCAATTTTTAGAAGCAATTTAATTGATTACCTTGAGGTTCAGTTCACTCTTTTTCCAAGTTCCATGCCCTCCTAAAATTTATATATAAATTTAAGACTGTACTAATCTTTCTATGGTATTTGACTCTGGAAGTTTCTTCAGAATGTACTAGAAGAGTCTAGATTCTTTAGATATAGATACTGTGACTCAAAGACCACTCAGAACATTTCCCACACCTAACTCATCAGATTTCAAATGCTAAATTGAAGTCATGGGATGCCCAGGAAAAACACACAATGAAGTTTGAGAAATATCAAGGTTATAAAAATGAATAGAAGAGATTCCCATAAAGAAGAAGTCAAGAGGAAGAATAAAAACCAGAAGTGTGGATATCACACTAGAAATGTGTCTAAGACACTGTAAGAAAAAGAGAAGTGGTTGACATGCCAAAAGCAACAAAAGGTCAATGAAATGCATTAATTTAACCTTAAAGAAATGACATATAAAATTGCCAAGAGCCATTTGAGTGTAGTGATAGGTTCAGAAGTCATGTAATATACAGTCAGAGGAGCAAGCTGGAAATCCGAAATTATAGAACATTTTTTGTAGAAGCCAAGAACAGAAGTTATTGTCAAATGTATTTCATACTCATAGAGCTGATTATAACAACAGTGACTTGGGAACCAGGAGTTGAAGCGTCCCAGCCTGAAGTCATGTCTTTCAGCTGTATGAAGGTTGTTGTGAATTAGGTCCTTATCAAAACTCTCTGTGTTCTGCACCTGCACCAAAATGAACAATCAGTGAGAAGCAGGTAAAGGCATCACCAATTTGAGAAAGTCATGGGAAAGAAAGATAGAGGGGATGATTAAATAATCATATAAAGGGAGTTGCCCTTTAAAGGTTCATGATAGATTTGGCCATGACAATAAAACAAGGTCCTCAATTGTTCATAACCACCCCCCACACACATAACCATGTGTTTTCTTTTCTTTTTTTTTTTTGAGTTGGAGTCTCACTCTGTCGCCAAGACTGGAGTGCAGTGGCCGCTCCCGGCCACCGCAGCCTCGACCTGCTGGGCTCCAGCGATCCTTCCGCCTCAGCCTTCCGAGTAGCCGGAATTACAGGCATGCGCTACCACACCGGTTGATTTTTTGATTTATTGTAGAGATGAGGTCTCGTTGCCCAGGCGGGTCTCGAACTCACGGACTCAGGCAATCCACTCACCTCAGCCTCCCAAAGGCGTGGGATTACAGGCTGAGCCACCGAGCCCAGCTCAACCATGCGTTTTCAATTCGTCCAGGAAAAAAGCTTTAAGCAGATAAGGGAATAGAGTAAAATGTCATGTTGTGAGAAGCGGACAATTCTTAGAAAAGAAGAACAACCTAAAGTTGATTGTACAATTGTTCATAGGAGAACAAGTATAATGTTATGAGCAAATCTATTCCAAAAGGTAAATTAAAAGGATAGAGCAAGTCTTTTTAACATCATAGAAAAATTGTTATACTTAGACTATATTATTTAAAGAATCTTTAAGAAATTTCCTTTTTGTTTTGAAAATTCAATTTTCAAACCACAAGTCACGGCCATTTACTAGCTATAAATCAATTTGATGATATTTATATTTACATTTAATTAAATAAATTTGAATATAATCCATCAAAGAGCAGGGCATCTAAGGATTAGTAGTTTGTGTGTACGTATGTCAAATATATATTTTAACCACATGTTGTAACCAAAATGTTTGTATGACAGGTTCCAAACCTATCAAATGGCATATTAACAAAGCTGAAACCATGAATTGTTAAAATGTTTATTATCAAATGTTAGAAATGTATGTAAATACATTGTTTGTCTTTTCTAAACAAAAATGCAACTTTAAAGCAATTTAAAAACCTAGTATCAGGGGGACAGAGGACCAGCTAGATGCCCAAAGTTCTGCATGCAACCTACTTATGTAGTAGATCCCCGCTTGTACTTCACAAACCTAATATCAAATAAAAAAATCTTGTTAGTTTTATCAAAATTGCCTGAATAAAAAGGTATTCAATTTTCATATTAGAGTAATTATTTTAGTCCACCTAGAACTAATATCTAGTATTATAATAACTATTTTTCTAGTTTGATAGAAGCACATAAGTAATCACTTTTTAAAAATTTGAATATCTTTTATTTCTGGTTAAGTTAAACTTGTAAAAGTCTGTCTACTAACCCCTTGTTTTCTTCTTTGATGACTCATTCCCATCTCTCTTTTGTTCATTATTCTATTGGAGTATTATTTATTAAATGATTTATTTGCAGGAGCTCTTTTGATTACTATAATTAACTTTAGCTCACCAGTTTTGCAAGTCGGTTATTATCCTCTACTTCTAATATACAGACCCATGCTTCTCATACACAGAAAATTTAGGAGTGTGTATTTCTCTTCTTTTGTTGTTCTCTCCCTACTTTTGTAGTCTTCTAATAATTTTTTGCTGATGCTTTTATTATTATTGGTCTAACATATTTGGTAATTATTTTGCTTAGGCTTTGGGGTAAATTACTCATTTTCATTTTCATTAGTTTCTGGTGTATGATTTAACTGCTCTCTAAGACATTGATTTGAATTTCTCACATTTATACTTTATTCTTTCAATCTGTATATGCTTTCAATGACTGCATTTTACTTATTTTGTTATCAAATATGTATATAATATTATATGCGTATACTTTTATTATAGAAAAGTTCAAATATATTGAAATTCAAAGAGAATAATGTAATAAAAGCCAATTACACATCAAAAAATAAAATGCAAACATTTTTCCTATCCTCTTCTCAGATCATATCGTTTTTAGCATTGCACACAGATTGGGCAGAAGCCAGGAGCTAGTGATGAGAAACCATACAACACTAACCAGATTCATCCTCCTGGGACTAACAGATGACCCCCACCTGCAGATTCTGATTTTTATATTTCTCCTTATTACCTACATGTTAAGTGTAACTGGAAACCTGACCATCATCATCCTCACATTAGTAGATTCCCACCTTAAGACAGCCATGTACTTTTTTCTTCAAAATTTCTCCTTCTTAGAAATCTCATTCACCTCTGCCTGCATTCCTAGATTCCTGTACAGTATATCAACAGGTGACAGAGCCATTACTTACAATGCTTGTGTATGCCAACTCTTTTTTACAGACCTGTTTGGAGTAGTAGAATTTTTTCTCCTGGCCACGATGTCTTATGATTGATATGTAGCCATCTGCAAACCCCTGCATTACACGACCATTATGAACCACGGAGTCTGCAAAAGACTTATCTTCTGTTGTTGGATGACTACATTGTTGATCATATTCCCACCACTTAGCTTGGGACTGGACCTAGAATTCTGTGACTCTAACATCATTGACCACTTTGTCTGTGATGCTAATCCTATCCTGAAGATCTCATGCTCAGACACATGGTTCATAGAGTAGATGGTTATTTTGTGCTCCGTGTTGATCTTCATCATGACTCTCGTATGTGTGGTTTTGTCCTACATGTACATCATCAGGACCATTCTAAGACTCCCCTCAGCTCAGCAAAGGACAAAAGCCTTTTCCACCTGTTCTTCCCACATCATTGTGGTCTCCATCACCTATGGAAGCTGCATCTTTGTCTATATCAAACCTTCGGCAAAAGATGAAATGGCCATTAATAAGGGAGTGTCAATACTCACTTCTTCTGTTTCCCCCATGTTAAACCCATTTATTTATACTCTGAGGAACAAACAAGTGAAACAAGCCTTTAATGACTTAGCCAAAAGATGTATATTGCTCTCAAAGAACTAGGGAAATGTTGGTGTCAACATATCTAAGTATTTTCTTAAGTGTCTATCTCATTTTGTGTCTCCTTGATCTGGGTTGGGTCTTATATTCTCGTACTGGTCTGAAAAGTTTATCCCTTGCTTCTTCTTATAAACCAAGCCCTTTGAGAATGATAATCCTTGTTTTTAAAAATAATATTAGTTATTTCGGGAAATTGAAGCATAACCTCACCTTTATCCTTGCCTTACCAATGCCCAAAGGATTTGGGGATTTATCATCAAATATTGATGCAATGATGCACATCACTTCTCCAAAACAAACCTACTCAAATAAAAAGATAAATAATATTAAGAAGAAGTATCAATACCATTTCTAAGCAGTAAGAAAGAAAAATTTTTAAGTCACCCAAAGTATACTTTAAAACAAGAAATATATTTAATATATTTTAAGGCAAGTATAAAGATGTAGGACCTTCAAAAAATAAATTTTTGTGATAGCACAACTTACATGTTTCAAATGGACAAAAAATTAGTAACATTTACAGTATCTTAAGATAAATGGCCTTTGAATGGGAGCTTCCTATCCAGTACTTTGAGGTCTATAAGACGTATCTAGAAAAGTTAACTACTGTGGAAAATGAAGACTGCGTCAATCAAACTGGGGGAGGCCAGGCCCCCGGTCCGCTATCACTAGTTGCTGTGACACCGTCTCTCAGGCAGCTGGGAGAGCTTCACATTCTCCTGGGACATCGTAAGGTGTCACAGCTCCTGCAGGACAACCTTGATCCTATACGAGTTCTGCCACTTTGCTTGCTAGCACTGCTATGGCTCTTGGGTCCACACTCCATAGACCTATTAACTCCATTCGTGCTAATTTCAGTTACACATTTTACAAAGAGGTAGGTGCTTCTGGGTATGTAGGCCTACATTCTGTTTTAAGGCTGTATATCCAGTTTTCACAAATTGTTCTTGGAGATCCAGTGATCATCCCTGTCCATCTTGGAAGTGTCACGTCTTTGTCATCTTCTAGACCCCAGCTAACTGTGCCATCTCCTACTGCTTTCTGGCCTTCTTCGAGTTCTTCCAACAGTAGGAAATTTCAAGAGACTTTTATACTTCCAATTCCATTGTGGCTGCCATCTTGCATCACTGTTGCTCCAAAAACAGAATGTATTAATGAAGAAATTTTAAAATAATAAGATTTAACTTTCCTGTGAAAATATGTTTTTAAATTTCTGAAGGAAACAGAATGAAAGCCAAAGTTTTCTGAAAATTTAAAATACTGATAACCCTGAAAATAATCCTGCAAGTTATTTTTATAGTCATAATTTACATGTACAGAAATTAAGTTTAGGAAAGTAAACTGTTTTTAACAAGTGGTTTAGCTAGAATTTAAAGTCAGTTTTACTTCATTCAAAAAGATCTGGTATTTTCTAGTACATGGAACTGCTTCTGCTGAGTCATCAAGATGATTTCAAGAACCATCCCAAAAAATGCCTACCAGTACTAAAATTGAACAAAATTTAGAACATAAACATTGTATATAAACAAAAGTAAATGTAGTGTATTCACTTTTGGAAATTTACTACTGTGGAAAATGAAAATTAGACTGCTAACGCAATGTCAAGAAAATATTAATTATTATAACTGGATAATCAGCTATATAAGCTAATTTTTTTTGACAACAAAAATATTGAATCATAACATGGATATGAAACATATTGATGCAATGTGAGGAGAGATCTCCTCCAAAGTCATCCTTTCCAAAGTCTACAAAAGGGAGTGTGAGAGAAGGCATCTCCTCCTTCACCAGGACCCACATCCCCACCCATAGCCCCCAGGATTCCTCCTCCCCAGGGTGACCTCCATCGTCTTTCCTCCATGCCATGGAGCCCCTCATCCTTGCTGGGGAATTCTCATGACACTACCTGTAGAGTTTCTGGGTTTGAGCTGTTTGAGGTATCACTCCCCCAAGACCTGATTCTGATGACTCTTATGAGGGATAACCGTCTCCCCTCCAGTGTTTCACCATGACCTCAGCCTTGCTGGATCAGAGCAGGTTCTCTCTCCCCTGCCCCTTATCCCTCCTCTCACCCTCCCCCTCTCCCTCTCTCCTTCCCTTTCCCTCTCCTTCCCTCTCTTTCTCTCTCTCCCTCTCTCTCCCCTCCCTCTCTCCCTTCTCTCTCCCTCCCTCCCTCTCTCCCCCCATCGCAGCTTGCCTGGTCTCCTGCCTTCTGCAGTCTCCAGGTAACAGCACCACACACTGTTTCCAGCCATCAGTTCCTTTATTCCCCTGCCCTGGCTTCTCTGGACTTGCCTGCTAATTCGACCTGCCCCTGAAGGCTGCCTGGAAAAACTGGATGTATAATAGACATCCCCTTGGCCAGTCACTTCCCCTCATGAGAACAGATGAGATGCTTTCCACTCTTCACTCTCCTCTGCCTTCCCTATCACTACTTCGGGGGTTTGCTCTGCTGCTACAGACCAAGTTGCATGAAGAAGCCAGTTGCAGGTGTAGAGGCTCGTGCAGGTTGGCCAATCAAGCAGGAGAGGAAAGGAGCAGACTGTCAAGGCTGAGCATTGGTTTGTCATTGTATTTCATTCCTTGTAGTCTACTAGGGTAGGCTGCTGGGAATCCACAGTCCAGGTAAGTCTGGACTTCACCAGAACTGTCCCAGCAGTAAGGAAACCATTCCACCAGGGTGAGATTTGTGAAACATCAGATCTGGTTGGAGGAGGCTGGAATGCAGGGCAGAAAGTAGAAATAGGGAACGAGGAAGAAGAGCTCAGAAGGGCCAAAATAGAAGAGCAATGGGGAAGGGGAGCCTGGTGAACATGGTGACAGCAAATAGGCTGATGCAAGGGGTGGCTTGAGATAAATGCTGGAGTAGGTCAGGGCACATCTCAGTTCCTCATTTGTGGAGCATGGATGCCGTTTCCTGGAGACAGCTTAAGGTCAGAGACCAGGAAAGATGCGATAGAGGAAGAGAGAGAGAGGAGGTAGAGAGAGAGGAAGGGCAGGAAAAAGAGAGGGAGAGCGGAAGAGAGAGGGAGACGTGGAGGGAGAGAGGGAAGGGTGGGAGAGGGGGAGAGAGAGGAATGAGGAACAGGGGAAGAGCTGGGCCGGAAGAACCTTAAGACAGGGTAGTGGGAGGGCATGTAATTAGTTAGAGAAAGGAAATAGGTAAGACAGAAAACTGAAAGAGTTGCATGGCTCTGAAGAGTAGGCTGAGGGCCAGAATATTGAGGATAAAGGTGAGGAAGGCGGACTGGATGATAAGAGCATGAAGGAACAGAAAGAGGTGAAGGATAAGGTGAAGACCCAGAAATAGGAGGTGGTTTCCTTGACATTTTTTTCAGTGAGAGCTCTATTTACTTGTTCAAATGAGTACAAATGAGGAACTGAGATGTGCCCAGACCTACTCCAGCATTTACCTCACACCCACACCTTGCACTCTCCCATGTCTGAATGTCCATTATGAAACGTGTATGAGTAGGTCCTACCAACCAGGAAAAGCGTTCTAGTTTCTAGTTTCTGAGTGATCATGGGGAAAGAGAAGAAATAGGCTATAATATTAGTCCCTATTATCGGGATACTAGATTTGTGCCCTCCTTAGACAAAGATTGTTCAAAGGGCTATGATAGAGTCAGGAGGTGGTGTGGGGGTCCAGC